>NW_026596443.1:3065092-3184061 GCF_907164565.1 Psammomys obesus | reverse complement strand
TCCTTCCTTCCTTCCTTCCTTCCTTCCTTCCTTCCTTCCTTCCTTCCCTCCCTCCCTCCCTCCCTCCCTCCTTCCTTCCTTCCCTCCCCTCCCTCCTTCCCTCTTCCTTCCTTCCTTCCTTCCTTCCTTCCTTCCTTCCTTCCTTCCTCTCTTCCTCTCTCTCTCTTTTTCTTTCTTTCTTTTTTTTTGTTAACACAGAAGCTCATGTAGCTGAGGGTTACCTTAAACTTCTGATCCTTCTGTCTCTTTGTTCCCAGTGCTGGGTCTGCCCAGTCTTAGCAGTGTTAAGGATCAAGGCCAGGGCCATGTTCATGCCAGGCAACATCAGAGCTACCACAGGGCCATCACAGGACTACATCCCCAGATCTCTTTATTTTTCTTTTGCTGTTTGTGTAAAGTGAATGTGTTCACATAAGAATCCACATTTAGTCATGCGGTAGTGGCACCTGCTTTTAGTCCCAGCACTTGGGAGACAGAGGCAGGCGGATCTCTGAGTTCAGGGCCAGCCTGGTCTACAGAGTAAGTTCTAGGATGGCCAGGGCTACAAAGAGAGACCCTGTCTTGATAAACAAAACAAAAAAGTACACCACTTTTTAAATAATAATTCAAGTTTATGTTAAGTCCCTTCTTTAAATATATTTAGCTTCTAGCTTAAAAATGTTCTTATTGCTCTGTTCATGTGAAAGAAAATTCTTCTTTCATCCTGTTTTATTCAGTGCTCCACCTAAAGTACTTATATATAGCAACCAGTATTTATATAGTACTTTGCTATTTAAAAATGATTTTACATGTCTTTCCTCATATACATCTTGGTAGTGTTCTTCTGCACTGGGAATGGGTATAGTTCACAATAATGTGACTCCCATTTTACAGAGGAGAAAACTGAAACTACAAAAAGGTCGGTGTGTGTGTGTGTGAAGCTAAAGGAGGAGAGCTACTCGTGGGTATTGATTTTTCAGATTTGAATCACAAAGCCCCACAGCCCACTGAATAATAAACTGAGTGTAAAATGTGGTAGAAACTAAGAGAAGTACATTCAACTTCTAAAGAGATTTAAACTAAAATTTTGAACTTTTTGGAAAGGTGAATTCTCCATACATGTGAGGGGCAGAGGTCGGCGGGTGTCCTTCTCAATCATTCTCCACCTTAATATTAAGTCTTCTTATTCCTAGTATAACTTAGTATCACTCTGTCACCTTGGTATTTTTATTTAGATTAGTGTGTTTGTGTGTATATGTGTGAGTGCAGGTGTATGTGTGTGTGCCATCATGTATGTGTGGAGTTGAAAAGGACAACTTAGGGGAGTCAGTTTTTTTCTTCCATTGTGGGTTCTGGGTTCTGGAGATGGAGCTCAGTTGGCAGGCTTGCTCAGCAAGCGTGTTTACCAGCTGAGCCTTGTTTCTTTTTAAAAGTGACTCTGCTAGCTAAGCTTAGTTCTTTCCATGCATTTTAACATTACTCTGAGAAGTCACTCATGATTGATAGAGCCTCCCTTTCAATTCTCTCTCTCTCTCTGACTTTATCAAGAGACTGATTGCCCTGGTGTCTCTCCTCTCTTCGTTAACACCCTTGATAGTGAAGTGCAGTGTCTCTCAGTTGATGCACTCTTTACATTCAGGAATCTCTTGAAGTAGGAGAGAAAGGGATGCTAGCTATGGAGTCCTTTTTTCTCATCTACAAATGCAGTAGAAAATTCCCTCCACTTTTACAGGCTTGGCAGTTGAATTCGTATAGTTATGTACTAAACAAATTCGGTTAAAGATTAATCTGCTCGCTGGTCGAGGTGGCACATGCCTATGATCTCAGCATTGCAGGAGGCAGAGGCAGGCATATCTCTGTGAGTTTGAGGCCTGCCTGGTCTATAAATCAAGTCCAGGACAGCCAAGGCTATACAGAGAAACCCTGTCTCAACCCCCCCCCCCAAAAAAAAAGGTTAATCTGCTCAAAATTTGCTGTGAAGTCAAACAACTTTCTGTTTTGTATGTTTTTGTTTGTTTGTTTGTTTGTTTTTATTGTTGTTGTTTTTCCTTTGAGAAAGGGTCTTACACTGTAATTAGGCTAGCCTCAAATTCAGTGTGTAGCCCAAATTGGCTTTGAGATCATGGCAATACTCCTGTGTTCTTCCCTAAGTTCTGAGATTATGCATGTGAACTGCTTCATCTTGCCTGTTCTGTCAGAGAACCATCACTTTGAACCAAAACTAGGACTCTTTAATTGGCCTAAGAACTGGTAGCAGCCAGTTGACAGAGTTACAGTTTGTCTCTATGATCTGAAGGACTCTTAAAGTATATAAAAGATTTTCAAACTGTAGAACTGAAGCTACTAGTTACTAAGCAACCTACGTTGCCACCACATCACCATTCAAGTGAATGAAGATTTGGTTGTGGTAACATGATAAGCACTATCTGGACAGTTGCTCCTTCTCCCCTTTTTGGTTTTGGTTATGGCCACTGGGACAACTATAGTTTATCATCTTGGCACATTAGAGGGAATAATTATATAATATTTAGGGACAGGTTTTCACTTTTTACAAGGTCACAGTAGACATTTTGTATTATAGGTCATGGTACTTTGATAATGCTTTTGATTTAGAGACCTTTTCTGATACTCTTGCTGAGATCACAGGTGCTCAGCTCAAGATAGCAAACTCTGGAAGGCCATTAATAATATTTAAAATAGACTGGGCTAGTTCAAAGGCTAGACCAACTCTGATAAAAGCTTTGAAAACTGGGATAGACTAACCCGGTCTGTGTCTTTTTTCTTAATTAAATTTTTTCTTTTGCTTTTTTGTTTGTTTTTTGTTTTTGAGACAGGTTTTCTCTGCATAGCCTTGGCTGTTCTGGAACTCACTATGATGACCAGGCTGGCCTTGAACTCAGAGATTCACCTGTCTCTGCATCCTGAGTGCTGGGACTAAAGGCATGTGCCACCCACTGCCCTGCTTAATTAAAAACATTTTTAAAAGATTTATTTTTTGGGGTCTGCAGAGATGGCTCAGTAGTTAAGAGTACTGGCTGATCTTTCAGGGGACTCAGGTTTGATCCCCAGCACTCACATGGCAGTTCAAAACTGGCTGTCCCAGGGGTCTGCCATCCTCTTCTGGCCTCTGTGTTCCGGGCATGTATGTGATGCACCAACATACATGCAGAAAAGATACTTATATACATAAAATAAAATAATGAAGTTAGTTTTTTTTTTTTTTTTCAGTGTATGAGTGTACACATTCTGTTGTATGTCTGCATCCCACACATGTGCAGTTCCCACAGAGGTCAGAAGCGGCTTCTGATCCCCTGGAACTGGAGTTATGGATGGTTATGAGCCACCCGATGGGGGTGCTGGGAACCAAACTTAGGTCCTCTGAAAGATCAGCAAGTGCTTTTAACCACTAAGCCATCTCTCCAGCCCTAAATTTATTTTTAAAATTAGCATACAATCCCAGCACTGAGGAGGCAGAGGCAGGTGGATCTCTCAGTTCGAGACCAGCCTGGTCTACAGAGTGAGTTCCAGGACAGCCGGAGCTACACAGAGAAACCCTGTCTTGAAAAAAACAAAAATAAGTAAATAAATAAGCAAGCATAAAGTATTAGCTATCATAATTGCTTTTTTTTGACTTAAAATAAATTTATAATGCAATTTTAAAGTGTGTTTCAATTGATTCTCTACTCCCATGTTCTCTTCTGTCCTCCTCCCCTCCCCTGGCCCCTCTTGAATCCCTCTCTTCTGCTCTCATGTCACAGGTGTTCTTTTGAATACCACCCCTTCCTTGGCACCTCTTTTCACCCTCTCTTAGTCACCTTTCTAGGGTTTTTGAGCCTTTACCCTTGTTTATACCCATATATACGTGAGGGAGAACATGTGGTTGTCTTTCTGATTTTGGGTTACTTTGCTTAATATATTTTCCAGCTCATTCCATTTTCCTGTAAATTTCATTTTTCTTTACAGCTGAGTAAAATTTCATTGTATATTGTTTTAGTTACTTTTCTATTGCTGTGAAGAGATACCATGACCAAGGCAACTTATTGAAGAAAACATTTAGTTGGAGGCTTGCTTATAGTTTCAGGGGGTAAGTCCATGACCCTCATGGCAGGGAGCGTAGTGACAGGTAGGTGGGCACAGCACTGGAGCAGTAGTTGAGAGCCTACATTGTGACCCACAGGCAGGAGGCAGAATAGGGTCTGGGGAGGAAGGAAGGGAGAGAGAGACAGAGAGATGGGCCTGTCTGTCTGAGCTTTTTGAAACCTCAAAGTCCATCCCCAGTAACATACCTTTTCCAACAAGGTCACCCCTTCTAATCCTTCCTAAATACTTCTACCAACTAGGGAATAAACATTGAAATTTATGAGCCTATAATGGCCATCTTCATTCAAACTACTATATATCCATCACATTTACACATTTTTTTTATTGCATATGTGTGTATTTGTCTGCCACAGCACCCAAGTGGTGGTCAGAGGACAGATTTGGGGAGTTGGTTCTTTCCTTCCACCATGTAGGTCCTGGGAATTGAACTCAGGTCATTAGGCTTAATGGCAGGGACCTTACCTAACCTGCTGAGCTGTTTTGCAGGCACCTTACCATATTTTCATTATCTGTTCATCTGTTGTTGGGCATCTAGGCTGGTTCCATTTCCTTGCTATTGTGAATAGGGCAGCAGTAAACATGGCTATCCCAAGTATCTTTGTAGTAGGTTAAAAATAGACTGAATGAATTTCAATAAATAAATTAAGATTTGGTATGCTACATTCAGTGTCCTCGAGTCCTCAGTGAAGAAGGTGGTAATCTAATGATATAATCCTTGGAAGCCTTGTTTTAGCACATACATAAAGAAACCTTTGTTTTCTTTATATATACTTATAAGAAATGTATGTCTTGATAATCCAGTTTGTTTACTAAGGGTAAATACCACCTGTCTTGGTAGCCTCACGGTTATGGACTTGTGTGGTTTAAGTTCAGATAGAGATTTGTAGTTTGAACACATTTCAGATTTGGACCCTCAGAGTAATCTCAGACTCGAATTCTCGAATTCAACTTGTGTAGCCTCTGCTGTCTTTTTTTTTTTTTTTTTTTTTTGATACAGGTCTTACTATGTAGCCCATTGCCACCTTAAACTTGGAATCCTTTTGCCTCTGCCTCCTAAGTGCTGGAATTTCAAGCATGTGCTACCATGCCTAGCTATCTCTGTCATTCTAGAACTGCTTCAAAAAAAGATTAGGACCATTTATATTCAGTGACTGATGGAAGAAGACTGAGATGAATGTGTGTTCAGATCATGCTAATTTATATATAAAAATAAGAATTGTCTTTTAGTCTCTTTTCTTTCATTCCAGTTAATAGTGTATTCTTCCATCTGTAAAGTGACTTACCTACGTCTCACCCCAAGTATTGACTCACCTGCTTAGTGTCTGATGAATGGCAGTAAGGGATTTGACTCTTTTAAGATTGTGTTTGTAGAACTGTCATCATACTGCATCATTTCAATAGTACGCCCTGTCACACTGTCAATATGATGCATCAGGCTATGTTGGGCACTTGGCCCCTTGCCCTGTGAGTATTAATTACTCCCAAGTTTCCATGCCTCTGTATACCTCAGTCAGGTTTGAACACTGAATTTTTCCCTCCTATTTTGAAGTGCACATGGAATTGATGCTCATTGTATTTACTCCCTGGCCAAATATCTTTCTTCTTTTTATTCATATTTTCTCCCTCCTCACCCATCCTCCTTTCTCTTCCCCCACCCTTTGTATCTCTCTCTTTCTCTCTCTCTGGCTATTTAGCTCTCTGTGTGTGTGTGTGAGAGAGAGAGAGACAGACAGACAGACAGACAGACAGACATTTGGATTATTTTCAAGTTGCTATAAACATTTGCAGAGTTTCACTGTATGATAGCCTAGGCTGACCTTGAACTTGCTATCTTCCTAACTCAGCCTCTTGAGTTCTAGGATTATAGATGTGTTCCACCTTGCCTGGCCCAAGACAGATTTTATAGTGTGTAACATTGACCCTTTGAGAATTCCATAAGGTCTGATATAGGCATATAATTTCACCATAATGAAGATAAAGAACTCTGTTACTACCCTCACAATTCCATCTTTCCTCCTTAGAGGGTTCATAAACCACAAGGATCTTAGAGTACACACCAATAGATACAGCCTTTCTTGAAGCAGGGTTCTAAGAAACTTCTTGTTTTTGGTTTTTCGAGATAGGGCTTCTCTGTAGACCAGGCTGGCCTCGAACTCAGATCTATCTGCCTCTGCCTCCAGAGTGCTTGGAGTAAAGGTGTGTGCTACCATTGTCAAGCTGATTCTAATAAACATTATTTAAAAATCTGAGAACAGGGGCTGGAGAGACGGCTCAGAGGTTAAGAGCACTGGCTGTTCTTCCAAAGGTCCTGAGTTCAATTCCCAGCAACCACATTTTGGCTCACAACCATCTATAATGAGACTTGGTGCCCTCTGCTGGTGTGCAGGTGTACATGCAGACAGAACATTGTATACATAATAAATAAATCTTTTAAAAAAAAATCTGAGAACAGAGAAACTTAAACACTACTGAACATTTTATGGCTTTAAGGAAGAGTCTTGAGGAGTCCACACTCATTCCTCTTTGTCCTATGTTAAATTCAAAAAATTGAAAGAGAATTTGATATTTGAGTAAACTATTGAAATTGTGATTGCTTTCACTTCAATGTGTATTTCTTAGAGATACTTACAACTTGCAAATGGAATGATATGTCTATAATATTGGGACAGGGCTGAGGGACTTACAAAGGAAACAAGATTTTCATGAATTAATTATTTGAGGTTTATCAGACCATTCTATTTTTGAATTGTAAGTATCCCAAATAAAAAGCCTTAAAAAAAAATTATGGGTTGGCAAGATGGTCCAGTATGTACAGGTGCTTGCTGCCAAGAAAGCGTCAGGAACCCACATGTGCCCAGCTGGCTCCCACAAGTTGTTCCCTGAACTCCACTCACATGCTGTGGCACATGAGAGTGCACGTACATAAATAAATAGGAAAATATTAAATCTGTAAGGATTGTGAATAAAGGCGCTAATTAGGTGTAGTGTGTAGACTGCTGCAAGGCTTGATTGCAAAGCACAAGAATGAGGTTTTTTTGCTATATTTTTATACCTGTTTTGTTCACTGCTCTCCTTGCCAGAGCCTTATGTATGCTTTGCAAGTTCTCTACCACTAAGCTGTGTTCACTTGGTTTTGTTGGGACTGGAGAGATGGCTCAGCCATTGAGAGTGCTGGTTGCTCTTCTGGAGGACCTAGGTTCAATTCCAAGCACCCATATGGAGGCTCACAACTGTCTGTAACTCATAACAAAACATTCATACATAAAATAAAAATAAGTAATATTAAGAAAAAGATTTCTTGGCCTCATAACAACCAGTAGTCCATGGTCCATTGTGAAAGAAACTTGAAAATCTTAAAACAATCACTACCCAATTCAGAAAATGTTGGCTGTGTGATAGACTTTCTGCACAGGCACTGCCTCCTGAAAGGAAAGGTGGAAGGCATCCATGCCAAGAGTGGGCAAATGGTGGGCTTGTCTCAGGGAATGGAGCTGACATTTGGCTCATTCAGATGGAGATTGGGTTGGCTGGCTTCTTGTGCTCTTTGAGGTTAAGAAAAAGAAAATCTGCTTTTCAAACTGAATGGATTTTACAGTGAGATGTTTAGTTTATGAGCTGTGCTGTATTTATGTGTAGCTATTTCATGTGAATCAATTATTTTTTTAATTTTAGCTTTTTTGGCAACCTTTAAAAAAAAAAGTTGGTGGCAAGCTAGGTCCTCCAGAAGAGCAGCCAGCACTCTCAATGGCTGAGCCATCTCTCCAGTCCCAAGAAAACCAAGTGAACACAGCTTGGTGGTAGAGCACTTACAAAGCATATGTAAGGCCCTGGTGGCATAGTATGAGGTAGGATTTTAATATGCTCAGACTGTTTGGGTCCTGTGGACAAAGTTTCAGTTTCATGAGTTGCTTCATATCAGTTTTCTTCCCCACACTGAGACTGCTACCCATGACATGAGAAACAAGGGCAGAACGACTCACCTCACTATAAATCACTCAGGGTAACAGACAGTGATTGTGGAGAGTGGGCTGGCTGCAGTCCACCTGATAAAGAATTCCTGCAGCTTCATCAGTGTGTGGTAGGCAGAAGCTGGACAGTGGGAGTGCTTCAGAGATACCGACAGGCCATGACTACCAGTGCAGCAGCTTTCAGTAGGCATGGAGACTGTCCTGCTTCAGCACCGTGCTGTTGCCATTTCATGACAGGATCACCAAGGCTCCAAGTGTTTTGGTTTTGACTGGCTTTTCTATATTGCACTGACTGGAATTCCTAGACTCAGGAGATCCTCCCACCTCAGTTTCCTGAATAACCTGGACTGTAGGCACACATCCTTGCACCTGGCTGAAGGCCTTTTAAATAGGGAAAACTTGGACATACAATGAATTTCATCTTTCTGTCCAGTATTATATATTATTATAATAAGGGTTTTTTGTAATATTTTTCAGTTTTGCCTCTATAATGTACTCCTGTATTTGGATTATTAAAAGTCTGTTTTTTTCTTCCTGAGACAGGGTCTTACTATGTAGAAATCTTACTTACTGCTTCTGCCTCCTGAGTGCTGGGATTAAAGGTATGCACCATCATGGTCAGCCAATCTCTTTCTTCTTTTTTTTAAATTTTTTTTAAATTTTTATTAATTACACTTTATTCATTTTGTATCCCCCCATAAGCCCCTCCTTCCTCCCCTTTCTGCATGCATGCCACTCCCCAAGTCCACTGATAGGGGAGGTTCTCCTCTCCTTTCTGATCTTAGTCTATCAGTTCTCATCAAAAGTGGCTGCATTGTCCTCTACCGTGGCCTGGTAAGGCTGCTCCCCCCTCGGGGAGGTGATCAAAGAGCAGGCCAATCAGATTATGTCAGAGGCAGTCCCTCTTTCCATTACTATGGAACCCACTTGGACACTGAACTGCCATGGGCTACATCTGTGCAGGGGTTCTAGGTTATCTCCACGAATAGTCCTTGGTTGGAGTATGAGTCTCTGGGAAGTTCCCTGTGTTCAAATTATCTTGTTCTGTTGCTCTGCTTGTGGAGTTCCCGTCCCCTCCAGCTCTTACTATTTCCCACTTCTTACATAAAATTCCATTCACTCTGCCCATCAGTTGTCCATCAGGCTCAGCATCTGCTTTGACAGTCTATACTGCAGAGGCTTTCAGAGGCCCTCTGTGGCAGGTTCCAAGGTTGTTTCCTGTTTTCTTCTGGCTTTCAGAGGCCCTCTGTAGCAGGTTCCAAGGTTGTTTCCTATTTTCTTTTTCTTCTGATGTCCATCCTCTTTGCCTTTCAGGATGGGGATTGAACATTTTAGTTAGGGTCCTCTCTTTTGCTTAGTTTGTTTAGATGTACAGATTTTAGTGGGTTTATTCTATGTTGTATGTTTATATGAGTGAGTATATACCATGCGTGTCTTTTTGCTTCTGGGACAACTCACTCAGGATGATCCTTTCCAGGTCCCACCATTTACCTGCAAATTTCATGATTTCCTTATTTTTCATTGCTGAGTAATACTCCATTGTATAGATGTACCACAGTTTCTGCATCCATTCCTCAGTTGAGGGGCATCTGAAACAATCTCTTTCTTCTTTGAAACAAGGTTTTGTTGTGTGGCCCAGGATAGCCTTGAACTCTTGGTCCCCCTGCTCAAACCTGTATTGGAATTCTGCCACACCAGCTTTGAATGATCTTTGATTCCTCCCCACCCACTGTGTACAGAGATTGAATTTAGGCCTTGTGCATATTGGAACACTTACCACTGTTATATCCATAGTCCTTTTTTCTTTTTCTTTTTCCTTTCCTTTTCTTTTTCTCTTTCCTTTCTTCCTTCCTTCCTTCCCCCCCCCCCTTTTTTTTTTCTTTCAAGATAGGATTTCTTGGTGTAGCCCTGGCTTTCCTGGAAAGCCTGGACTTTGTAAACTAGGCTGGCTTTGGACTCAGGGATTAAAGGCTTGCGCCAACATTCCCAGCTTCTTTTTTTTACTGTTTAAATTTTGAGACATGGTCTTGTTAAGTTTCCCATGCTGCCCTTGAAGTCGTTCTGTAGCCTATGCAGGGCTAGAACTTCCAAACTTCCAATCTTCCTCTCTCTTCCTCCCATGTACCTAGGGTTACAGGCCTGCACTAGCAAGCCAGGCCTAAAGGATCATTAATTAAATTCTTGTACATAATTTAAAACAAGTTGTGTATATGAGTGTTTCTTCTGAATGTATGTCTGCACACCACAGTGTGGTGCTTTTGGAGGCTAGATAAGGGTGATGGATCGCATGGAGCAAGAACTACAGACAGTTAAGAGCCACCATGTGAGTGGTGCTGGGTATTGAACCCAGGTCTTCTGGAAGAGCAGTCAGTGCTCTTAAGTGCTGAGCCAACTCTTCAACCTAGAAATGCTTTTTATAAAACAAGTCTTAGGGCTAGTTAGATGGCACAGCAGGTAAAGGTGTTAACAGCTTAGATGGAAAGAAAGAACTCTCACATGTTGTTCTCTGACTTCTACATGTGTGCTGTTATATGCATCTCCCCACACAAATACAAATCATGTAATTTAAAAATCAAAAACAGAACAAGATAAAATTTAGATTTCTGCTTCATACTTTTTTCCGTTTATTTTTGTGAAGATAGTATCTTGTTATGTAGCCTAGAACTTGTGATCCCCCTGCCTCAGCCTACCAAGTGTTGGTTACAGGTGGCTATTTCCTACTTCTTTTATGTTATGGTGTACATAGAAAATAACATTTTTTAAGTGGTATTGGGGATTGAACGTAAGGCCTTACGAATGTTACATGAGCACTCTTTTACTGAACTACAACCTCAGGCCTCCTTTTCCATTTCCTTTTATCTTAAGACAGGGTCACTAAGTTACTTAGGTTAGCCTAGAACCCACTTTGTACCATAGGCAAATCTTGAACCTGCAGTCTTTTATCTCAGCCTCCCAAGTAGCTGGGATTATAGCTCTATGTCATCAAGACTAACTCAGAAAATGACATTTGAATTGTCCCTTTGATACACTGGGGATTTGGAAGTTGTTTATTACATTTTTTTCTTATTAAATATTTTATTTAATATTTATATATGTGTATCATGTGTTTTGACCCATTCCTCATGTACTTTACTCCAGTTTCTCCATGCCTTACCCACTTTTCCTTCACAATTTTATGTGATCGCTCTCTTTTATAGATTAATACTCACTGAGTCCATTTGATTCCGCTTGTGTATGCATGAGTGTATCTACTGGAGCATATCCCTGAAGAAAATTGGTTCTTCCCTCTCAGTATCTATCAACTGCCAATGGCATGTCGGCTATTGGTGGGATTTCATGAGCATCCACTTCCCCATCTTGTGCAAATCTTGTGCATGTAATCCCAACCATTGTGAGATTATGAATGGAAGGTAGCCCAGATAAGGATGGTTAAGGTGGATGGCATTGTATGTGGGCTGGGAAATGGATGGTGGGATTACTGAGACAGCATGGGTAAAATATCTGCCTAGCCCAAGATAAATAAGGCAATTATGAAATTTAATTTTATAATTAATTAATTGTCTTATTAATTGTGATAGGGGGTTTAATACTACCGCCACAATAATTATAGGGCTAATAATAAACATTAGATAGCCCAACACCTTTTAATTTACAACAATTGTGGATTTTTTTTCTCTCTCTCTTTTTTTTTTTGGCAAAGTCTTCCTGCACAGCCCAGGCTGCTCTCAAACATGAGATCCTTCCTGCCTCTGTCTCCTGAGTGCTAGGATTATAGTTACAGTGGTTGGTTTTTCCCACGACACTGTAGTATCAGTGGGCAAGTGGCATGTCTTGCCAGGCTAGTCATTAGTGTATCTCAAAGGGTTTACAGTTGACTGATACTGATTATGACCAGTCACCACCATCTCCAATCACTGCTTATCATGCATAGAATCTTTCTATCACTATGAAAACTAGCCCAACTATCCTGGAACTCACAGAGATCCGTCTGTTTCTGCCTCTGCCTCCCCAGTGCTGAGATCAAAGGCAAGTTCCACTTGGCTCCACTGCCGTGGTTAATTTTGATTGTCAGCTGGATCGGATTCAGTAGCACCTAAGATACCATGTGTCCTGGGTCTATTTCTTTCTCTTCCCCCATCTCAGTATTATGATCAGTATTGTGATCCTGTTTTGAGAGACCCTGGCTGACTTTGAACTTTGACATGCAACCAGGATGACCTAGAACTGCTTATCCTTTTGCCTCCTCCTCCCAAGTGCTGGGTTACAGGCATACACTGCCATGTCTGTCTTTTCATTCTAATTTTAATTTATTCTATTTCAGTGATCAATGATATCATATACTTTTTAGTGTATTTATTCATCATTTAGAGGGAATATGAGTATGTATATGTGTGTTGTCTCTTTCAGGTCTTTTTCACATAAAATACTTAAATCTTTTAATTGTTTTATTTTCTTTCTTTCTTTCTTTTTATTTTATTTATTTATTTATTTATTTATTTATTTATTTTTGCATTCTTTGTATATATGTGGAGGCCAGAAGGCAGCCTCAAATGCTGTTCCTGAGGTGCCATTGGTCTTTTTATCTTTTTTTTAAGTTGGTCTATCTCTCTGGTCTGGTGTTCACTGAGTAACTAGGCAAGCAAGCTGCAAAGATCCACCTTGTCTCTACCCCTTCCCAGCACTGGGATCATAAGCATGCAGCTGTGTCTGTGTGCATGCGTGTGTGTACATATTGGCTGGTCAGCAAGCACTGTACATGGCTCTTAAATTGTGAATTCTGGGGATTGAACTGAGATTCTCATACTTACAAGGCTAGCTCTTTACTGACTGAGCTTAATATTTTCTGGGTATGAGTCCTTTGTCAGATATGTTACAAATATTTTCTCCCAGTATGTGCCTTATATTTTCATGTTCTTATAGTTTTTGTTGTTTTAATAAACACTATTTTGGAATGATTTTAGGCTTAAAAAAACATTATAAAGACATGATAGAGTTGGACATGGTAGTGAATGCCTATAATCTCAGCACTCAGGGAGGCAGAGGCAGGAGGATCTCTGTGAGTTTGAGGCCAGCCTGGTCTACAAAGTGGAACCCTGTCTCGAAAAAAAAAAAAAGTCAGAAAGTTCTTGCATACCTACCTCAGCTGGCTCCCACTGTTGTTTGTATAAACATGATATATTTCTCTAAACGAGAAACCTGTTGTTTTTGTTGATGTTCTGAATAAACCTTCCCTCATTATGATTTCTAATCAGTTTGTAATTATATTAGTAAGGCTGTTTCTAATAGTTAGCTGGCTGCTGGCCCATGTCTATAAACTCCTGGGCTTTGTTTACTTTTGTTTTGTAGCAGGGTTACTGTTACTGTGCAGCCTTGGCTGACCTAGAACTCACCTTGTAGACCAGGCTGGCCTCAAACTAGGGTCCATCTTTCTGCCTTAGATATCTGGGTGCTGCAGGCATTCCAGGCATAAGTCACCATTCTGGTTAAATCCTGGATTTTTCCAGTTAGATATTAGCATCGATTAGCTGTGATATCTTTTTAAATTTTTCTCTAAAGTTTTAAATTCCGATGATGATCATGAATTTGCATGCTTTTTCACATGTATGCTTTGTGTATGTATATCTATGAGTATATGTGTATATGTGTGCACATTTGTACAGGGGCCAGAAGAGGATATTGGCTCATGTTGTATGTGACTATCTCTAAGCCAAACAACTGCCATCTTGGCAAATTCAGCTGTGGGTGTCTTGCAAAAGATCATCCCAGCTGGGCTTGTTGACTACTTACTTCCCATCAGAAAAGGGCAGAGAGGGTCATTAGACCCTCACTTGAGTTAGCATCCATTTGCTTCATACCACCTGCTGTATACAACTCTGCCCTAACTACACATGGCTGCTGGGAGGGGCTCGAGTATATAGCCTGGGAAGGGTTGGGCTATGTTTCCATCTGTGTGGCTACTGAGTAAAGAGTTTCTGGTGTTGCCTGTTCAGGAAGAAGCACCCTCATTCCTGTAAGTAAGTCTCATCTATGTTCTGTATGGAAGCCTAATAAACTCATTGGTTCTCCAGACTGAACTCTGGTGGAACTGTGCCTTGGTTTGTTGTTGGGACCTTAGGAGGAGGGGTAGACCTTGTTTATTTCTCTCCCCCAAGGAAGGAATTTTAGGAGCACCTTCCCTAAAGCTGGAGTTAAGGCATTTGTGAAACACTTGGCTTTGCCCTTACCCATTGAGCCATCACTCCAGACCATGCCTGTATTTTTTGGTGTCATTTAAGAGGTAATCCAAGTACCGAAATGAATGTTAGCTCAGTGTTTAAAACTGGGTTTAAAACTTGCAGAAAGCCTGGGTAAGGTTCCCAGCACCCATATGGCAGCTCATAACCATCTGTGACTTTGGTTCCAGGGGATCTGACACCCTCTTTCTAGGCACCAGGCACACATGCCATAAAACTACCAAGTTGCATAGTTTTAGATCTTTAGGTCTTTGAGTTGATTTTTATATATGGTATGAGGTAGGGTCCCAACCTCATTTCTTTTTATGTGACCATACATCTTTCCTAATACAATTTTTTGATAAACAAACAAAAAAAACAAAAAACAAACCCTCTAGTTTTATTTTCATTTTTTGTTTTGCTTTGTTTTGAGACTGGGTCTCATATTGTAGTACAGGTTAGCCTATAAACAGTTTTGAGATTGGGTCTCATGGAATGACTGTATGTCCCAGACTGGTTGAGTTTTTGGCAATCTTCCTGCCTTAATCTCCAAGTGATGGGATTATGGATGTGAACCTCCGTGCTGGTTTAAAAAAATGGATTTATTTATTTGTTTTGAGATTAGGTTTTATATTATAGCTCAGATTGGTCTGGAATTCACCACGAGAGTAATTATTTGGAAGCTTTGTAGACCCTACTGGCCTTGAACTCACAGATATCCACTTGCCTTTGCTTCCCAAGTGCTGGAATGAAAGGTGGGTACTGTGCTGCCACTCTTAATAATTGATTCTTCTTTTAGGTTTTATTGGTTAACTTTAGTTAGCTGGAGCATACTGGGAATTACACATTCGATAGCACGTTCCTATGCTTTTTAAAGACCAAGAGAACTTGGAGAGCATAAGCTAGGTAAAAATGTTGGTTAAAAATACTGAAGAATTTTGATCGTTGGCTTTCTTTGGGAGAACATATTAGTATAAGGAAAGTAGCTGTGAGGAATAACAGTCTCAGATGTTGAACGCTCTTTTGGACTTATTGAGTTTGCTGTGTGTCATAGGTGTTGCAGCAACATATGTGAATGCAAACTGAAATATATACAATTGAATGGATTGCTAGAAATGTGAGAATGGTAATAAGAACTGTAGTATAGCTCAGGGCTTGGTTCATAAATGAAGTCTTATATAGAGGTAATACAATCCTTTGAGGACAATTAATCTTTATCACTTTTTTGATATAGTTATGCTTGAAGTTGTTAATTTGTAGTACAAAATTAAAAAATGGTTATTAAAGTTGCAATAGCATAATGGACAAAACCAGAGCATATTGTGTATCAATCGTATACACAGAGACTCACATTTGAATGCTGAGAAATTGTTGGTCAAGGACAGCAAAGGGTTTCTTTTCTTTATTTATATTTATCTTTATGTATGTATTTATTTATTTAAGTTTTTTTGAGACAGGGATTCTCTGAATAGCTTCGGCTGTCCTGGACTCATTTTTGTCGATCAGGCTGACCTTGAGCTCACAGAGATCTGCCTGCCTCTGCCTCCCTGAGCGATAGGATCACAGATGTGTGCCACCACTCCCAGCTGAGCAAAGGGTTTCTTAAGTGAACAGCACCGTATCGTAGGTGTCAATGGATTGAAAAAAGTAAACATTTTCTTCTTTAGGAACTATACCAAGACAAAATTACATGGAAAAAGAGATTGGGTGTTTGAGTGGGATAATGGCATAATGAGTAAATTGGCAAATTAATGCAACTGTTGAAAAGACTCACAGTTTATTTTCAGTTGGATAATGCCACCCAGTTCCTGGGAGAGTGATCATTTTGTTTTTATTTGTTGAGTTTATTGAGTAAATGTACTTAACATTTTAGAGTAGTGAAGTAATGTGTAAAGGGTAGTGTTTGTTTGTTTGTTTAGTTGGTTGTTTTTTTTTTTTTTTGAGACAGAGTTTCTCTTTGTAGCCTTGGCTGTCCTGGACTGGCTTTGTAGACCAGGCTGGCCTCGAACTCACAGTGATCCACCTGCCTCTGCCTTCCGGAGTGCTGGGATTACAGGCATGCACCACCACACCTGGCCATTGGTCATGATTTAAAGGATTTGTTTGATAAGGTTTTGTTGAGTTTGTTGCTTTGAAGAAAGAGAGACAAGATGCATAATTGGGAATGTATGGCAGTGCACTGTGTAGCAGGCACTAAGAACTAGATCCAGCCCCTAGCACAAAATAAAATGATTGGATGCCATGATTAGGGATGAGAAGACAGTCCTCTTTCATGTAGTTCTCTTTCCACACTCTAGTGTGAGCACAAATAGGAAGGTAATCTTGGGAGCTGGTATAGGGGAAGAGTAAAGCTTTAAGCATTTACACTTTGAGGTAAGATTGAGATAATAAAACTGTTAATGTTTCATGAACAATTAGAGTGTAGAATTAAATACAAATCAAATACCTTTTTTTGAAGTCAGAATCAGCAAACTCCAACAAGGTGGGGCTACATGCTTCTTGGTTCCAAAATCACATAGTGGAGGCAGGAAGATCACCAGTTCAAGGTAAGCCTTTGAGGGAGGGGAGTGGTGAAGAGGAAAATAAGAATCAGCTGGATCCTGATTCTGTTCGTCATCACAACTTATCATTTTATAAGTACTCTCGACATAATTGAGTTTTTTTAAAGAAATTATGTGTCTTTGTGCCTGTGTCTTCACTAGGGTTTCCGTTGCTGTCGTATAGCTTATAGGGTCACCCATGTCCAAAAACAACTTGGGAGCAAAATGTTTATTTTATGTTATAGCTTGAGGTCCATCATCCAGGGAAGTCAGGGCAGGAACTCAAGGCAGGACCTGATAACAAAACCATGGAAGAATTTTGCTTACTGATTTGCTCCTGGCATGGTTGGATTTCTTTTCTATAGCACCCAGGATGGCCGGCCCAGAGGGGGCATTGCTGCCCACAGTGAGCTGGGCCTTCCCATATCAGTACAACTGTGTGAAGGTATGCCACATATGCATGGACGCCCCCGGGGGCCAGAAGAGGGTATCATTACTAGGAACTGGAGGTAAAGGTGGTTGTGAGCTGCCAGAGTAGGTTCCGGGAACTGAACTCAGGTCCTGCAGAGGAGCAGCAAATGTTTCTAACCACTAATTCATCTCTCCAGGCTCTTCATTGAGCTTATAAAGTTCCTTGTATTTCTCTGCCTATTGCCGATCCTGCTGTTCTAAGCTTCTGAGTAGTGCTAGATAAACACTTGTAATATGTCTTGTTTGGTTTTATAACACATACATTGACTTTTGTATTAAAGGGGCAGCACAGTAGAGTGGTTGAAAGCACAGGCCCAGGCCATAGCCACTTGATGTGAATCCTGATTCTGCCACTTGGGTGTTTTGGACTGTTCACTTAATCTCCTTGTGCTTTAATTTCATAGTAGATGAAATGAGGGTAATAACAATTTCAAATGATGGAGTTGTTATAAGAAATAACTGAGTTAATGTGTGTAAAGTGTTGAGCACAAAGTAAGTACTTATGTATTTTATTAAATAAAATAAAATAAAGTACCCTCATTGGATTTTCTTTACAACTCACTAAGGTTGTGATAATCATTGTTGGCTCTGATACTTATCTTTATGCTTCTAACCACATTCACTTTTTCTCCTATTAACAGCTGACCACGTTCACTTTTTCTCCTATTAACAGCTGACTTAATCATCATCTACTTCCAGAGGAGAGCTGGACCTTCTTTATTTTTGCCCAGCACTCCAAGTTATTTCACTTTTGCTTGTTGAAACCACTGGCATGCAGAGTTAAAGACTGACTCCTTCAAGACATCAAAACTCTTTGAGTGTCCTGACTAATTGTTTTCCTCCCGTCCAGTTGTGTTCACACACTGCTCAGTGGCTGCTTAAAGTTTCTTCAGCACTCTTTGTCCATGCTGTTTTTTTTTTTTTTTAATTTATTTATGTTTATTTTATGTACGTTGGTGTTTGACTGCATATGTTTATGAGAGAGTGTCAGATCACCTGGAATAGGAGTTACAGACAAGTTATGAGCTGCCATGTGGGTGCTGAGAATTGAACCCGGGTCCTCTGGAAGAGCCGTCAGTGCTGTTAACCACTGAGCCATCTCTCAGGCCCTCCATGCTGTTCTCTTTGCCTGGATCATCCCTCTGTGCTTTTGTACTTAGGAACTCTTCTTCATAATGTGAGGCTCAGCTATCACTTTTTCTGTGTCATCTACTCTTCCAGAACTTATTCTTTCTCATAGCATATTGTTCTTGCTGCTAGTTCAGCAACTAGTTGCTTCAGAAGATCTGAATAGCACTAGGAATCTTCACTTCTAAGTTTGGAACTAGTTCCTCAACTAGCAGCAAGAACAATATGATTCATACTTGACTTTCCCCATGCCAGTCTGAGTCCCTAATGGCAGGAATCATTTTTCACTCATTTTCCCCCTTCAGTGCACCATGTGGATGCATGAATCAGTTCAATGTACGGTGAAAAATTTCAGCAGTAAACAGAAATTTCAGCAGTGGAGAAGAGAAGACTGACTTCGGGTGAATTTATGTATCTAAAATAAGTAAAGGAGCCAAGAAGTGATCAGGGGAGAAACTGAGGAACTAGTTAGTATACTCTGGAACCTAAGGAAAAAGAATGTGTTCAATTGTTTAACTTTATATTCATCCATTTTATTTTTACATACAAGCGTGTTTACTGAGCAATGAATACATATCAGGCGCTATTCTAGAGAACAAGGAGTGCTATAGTTTATAGAACTTGAGTATGCATTCATGTCTAAAATAGACACATACACTGTTGTCATTTCTGCTCAGATGGAAAGGTATCCTAAGTTTCGGGAGCCCAGGAACCATGCAGCTCTGAGGTGGGAAGGGTATGCTGAGACATGGCTACTGCACAGCTCTGAGAGGAAGCCTCCTCAGCAGAGGTGTTGCAGCCCTGAGGGAGGATATCCCTGGCTGAGCTGCAGTGCTACAGGGTAACAGCTCTGCTAGCTCCTCTTCTTCAGCATTGCAGCTCCCAGGGGAGCTCCCTAGCTGAGCTGAGGAGCTCAGGAACCTCTGGCTCCTCCACTTCTTTGTTTCTTCTTCATTTCTTTGCTTCTGGGCTTCTTCTGATGAGAGAGTCACACCAGGCAGCAAATCTCATAAAAGATTTATTGGAAGGGGCCAGGGTGTGGAGGGAGGGATCCAGGGTTGGCTGCCCCTGTTCCCAGGAGAGAACTGAGCAGACACATCCTTTATATAGGAGTTCTTAGGGTGTGGGGCTTTCTAGGGCAGTGATTTCCAGGGTGAGGATTGGTGGAATTTCAAATCCTGAGCTTGGGGGAGTTTAGGGATTGGTGGATTTTCCTGCTCAGGGTTTGATGGCTTTTTGTTCAGACTTTTCATCTAAAATTAGCATGATTTGGAAAAAGTCCTATTGAGGGACAGGAGAGATGACCTTTGTGACAAGTACAGAGGCTGGAAGCCCTGTTATAACAGTTAGAGAGGTCTGGGAGAGGGGCCTGGCTGCTGGAGCTCCTCAGGCAGGGTCTTATCCACTTTCCTGCCTTGAGGGTTTACAAAGTACACAAAGTTTACAAGGGAGTGGAAGCCTTTCCCTGCTTCTTGAATCAGCATAAATATCTATGCCTATTCATGTCTATATCTATATATTTATATCTATAGTCTGGTTAGCTGTAGATTAGTGTTTGGGAATAGAAACTGAAGGGAGATGCTCAGTGTTTTGGGGCCTAAGTTGGGGCAGGGATTCCTCAGCAGCCAAGGTCCTCTCCCTCTCATGCTCTTGCTGGGGTGGATAGTCCAGGGGTCTTACTTCTCAGAGGCCTTGAGGACCATTTGGTCTATCACCCTGTTGCTGTAGCCAAATTTGGTCATATAGGAATGAGCTTGACAAAATAGTCATTGAGTGCAATGTTAGTCCTAGTATCAAAAGTGGTAGAGTGGGTGTTGCTATTAAAGTCAGGACACAATGTGGTCCTTGGTATCATTCATAATGCCCTTTAGGGGGTCCTCCAATTCCAGTTCCACTGTGAGTTCTGGGATGAGTTTGTCTTCAGTCTTGGCTGTGCCAGTGGATGCAGAGATGATGTTTTAGGTAGCTCCATGGCTATCATTTCAGTTTCTCTCAGGGGCCCTTCCACCACCTTCTAGGTGGCAGTGATGGCATGGCGGTTGTCATGTATCCTTCAATGATGCTGAAATTGACATGGATGACCTTAGCCCTAAAGGCTAAGCACTTGTTGGTATAGGAGATATTGCATGTGAGTAGTCTCCACAACATACTTGGCACCATCATTACCCGTTTGGTGCAATTGGTAAGATCTTGCTCTTGGACGATAGAGAAGGCCTTCCCATTGATAACAGGGTTCTTGGTCTCATCCTTGACTGTGCCATGGAACTTGCTGTATGTGTCACTATAAAACATGTAGATCATGTAGTGAGTCAATGAAAGGGTCATTGATGGTGACAATAACTACTTTGACTGGGTTGAAGACAGTCCTGGTGACCAGATGTTTGATATGGCCAATTCCATTCCAAATGACCTTTACTATTATGTCTTAGGGATGAAGCTGTCACATTAGATGTGACTGTCTCTTGAATGAGGAGCACAGATCCTTTTAGACAGTCTTATTATGCAGCTGTAGCCTGGAGGCTGACCTCATGTTTGTAATTTTCTGATTTTAGATGTTACCATCGAAATAAGAGCTATTAAGTGGTTCTAGGGGCACAGTCAGTAATCCCAACACTAGGGGGTTGAATGCAGAAAGATTAGGAGTTCAAGGCTACCCTCAGCTACATACTGAGTTTGAGACAAAGACTTTGCCTCAAGAAAAGATGTTATATTTTGAACACAGGAAAAACTTTTTAGATCAGGTCTCCAAACTGTCATCTAAATGCATGAGTTTAAAAATTCTTTTCAACTAAGCCAGGCAAGGTGGTACATGCCTTTAATCCCAGCACTTGAGAAGTAGAGACAGGTGGACCCCTGAGTTCGAGTTAGTTTTTTTTCAACTATTTCCTATTTTAGTCATCTACTGTTCTGACACTCTTAAGGACTTAAGATATTAAGTATTGGAGCTGGAGAGTAGGCTAAGTGATTAAGACTATTTGTTGTTCTTGAAAAGGATTGAAGTTTGGTTCCTAGTATGCACACAGTTGGCTCACAACCACCCATAACTGCAGTTCTAGGGGATCTAGCATCCTCACTTTCTTCTGGCCTCTGTGGGCACCAGGCATACACATGACGCACACACACATGCAGAAAAAAAAATCTGTACACATAAAATTAAAAAATTAAAATGTCAGGTATTTATTATATAGTTTCGAAAGTCCCATCTTTATGAAGACTTTGTATGGTTGTTGGGGTAACTTGTGTTGATAGCAGTTTATGAAAGAATTGCTTGCTTTACCAATGCCTTATTATGTTCTCACTCTTATAGGTATCCTCTCTTAATGATGGTACATATATTAGTTATTCCCTGATTATGTGTATATTTTATACCTTATATAAGTATACGTATTTTACATACTCATTCCATTCATATGTGTACAAAATATATTCTTGCAAGGTTATTAAAATCCCCAGGATCCCAGCTATTTGTAGTTATTCAATATAAGAATAATGATTTTGTAGAGTGATTGAAGCAGGAAGACCATACATGTGAAGCCATGTAAGTCTTATATAGTAAGACTTCTCAAATAATAATAATAATAGAAGAAGAGAAAATTAAAGGGTAGCTTCATTTTCTTTTTCTGAACTATAGTGGGAACAAAAGTTCCTAGTGATAATTTATCTTACTTTCACAGAAAAGAAAAAAGGGTCATTCAGTTTGACTTGGTGTAGATTGTTTGAGGGTTGTGTGAATGAGTGTTGGGGTGGCTTTGATGAACTGTGTTATCATCAGCATCCTCTTGGCCTATGCCAGGACTCAGGTAGTGGTCTTTTCCAGTGGGTTGCTGTGTATCTCGATCTTCAGTTATGACTATGTTTCTGTCTGTATTTGTCCTAAGCTAATAGAGAACTACCTACAACTACTGAAATATCCCACCCTGTCCTTCAAGCCAGCTTCAAGACTTCAAGCAGGAAAGCCAATGTTTTACTTTCTATGGTTTCTAGGGATGCTCCAAGAAAGAGACACTTATTCCAAAACCTTTTGTATATCAGTTAATGTTATCTGTTAATATATTAATTTTTTTAACTTTGCTATTTCTTTTGACTCTCTCATCACAATCACATCATTGTGATGAGAGAGTCATTGTGGCTCTCTCATCATTCTCATCATTGTGACCAAATTTTAGTCAAGAAGCAACTTAAAGAGAGGCTTAGTTTGGCTCACAGTTTGGAGAAATGCAGTCAACCATGGAGGGGAAGACATGACAGCTCTGCAATTGTGGCAGTGGATTATTTGTAGTCAGGAAAGAACTTAACAGGAAAGAAGCCAGGGAGAACATATACCAACGCCCAAACCTCCAGTAACCTATTTCTCCAGGGTTCACATCCTAAAGGATTATGCCTCCTAAAGCAGCTTCACCATCTGGGGACCAAGTGCTTCCATGACCCATTGGGAACATTTACATTCAAATCATAACAACTAAGTAGTTTAAGGTCAGAATTGTTAGGGCAGCAGCCAAATAATAAAAGTAATAAAAGACTATGAGAGACCTGTAAGCAACAGTTAATATTCAGCCACTTTCAAATAGATGAGTACTCAATCAACACTCAGACAGAGACAGGTTATTTTATGAGTAACTTATGTCAGTGCTGAAGGTTTGGTATTTTTCATATATATAGTTCTTTTAGACTTACTGTTATTTGTGATTGTGCACATGCCACAGTGAGTGTGTAGAGATCAGAGGACAACTTGTTAGAGTTAGCTTTTCACTGGGTCAGTGCTTGGCAGTGTGTTCCCATTGCCTCCAGTGTGGGAAAGCTCCTGTTGCCCCATGTGCTTTTTTTGTGTTTCTGTCCTTTTTTTTTTTCATGTCACTGACTTCTCTGGTGAAAACTAATATAATTCTCTGTTTACTTATTTTCCAAGAGCACTAGCAGAATAATGCTATTTATAAATCTTTCTTGACTTGCTGCATAGATTTCTGAGTGATTAGGAGCAAAATGTCAAGGGTCTAGTGAGCATATTGCTTGATGGCTGACTTTGTTCATGAGGAATAAGGTGTACAGAGACCATAGAGCAGCTGAGTGTGACAGCACACCCAATCCTAGCAGGAGCCAAAGATGGGAGGGTCAGGAACTCAAGGCAGCCTTGGCTCCATGAGGCCCTGTTTCAGCCTCCACCTCCTCCAAAATAAATCAGAGTTTGGACAGGTAGATAAATTATTCCAAATCAAAACAATGCCACCATCTTTGTTAGGGTTTTTATTGCTGTGAAGAGACACTATGACCAATGGCAACTCTTATAAAGAATAACATTCAACTGGGGGCTTAGTCCATTATTGTCATCATAGAAAGCATGGCAGAGTGTAGGCAGATATGGTTCTGGAGGGGGGCTGAGAGTTCTATATTTGGCCCCTCTGGCAGCAAGAAGGAAGAATGAGCCACTAGACCTGGCTTGAGCCCACCCCTAGTGACATACTTTCTCCAACAAGGCCACACACCCAATAATACCACTCCCAATGAGTCTTTGCGGCATTTTTATTTAGACCACCATATGCCTAAACCCTTTCTTAACATTGCAAACAAGTATGTATCAAAAATTTAATCTAGCTGTGCACCTGTCATTCCAGTGCTCAGGGAGGCAGAGGCAGGTGGATCTCTGTCAGTTTGAGGCCAGCTTGGTCTATAGAGCGAGTACAAGACAGACAAGCCTACACAGAGAAACTCTGTCTTAAGAAAAAAAAAGAATTTATTCTTAGATTATTGTGTTTATGACATTTAAACCCTCTGTAACTTTTTCATTTCCTCTTACCAATCTCTGCTCTGTTTAGTCCTACCCCTGCCCCATGGTTTCTGCATACGTTATACTAGATTTTTTTTTTTTTTTTTTTCAATTTGAGATTGGGTCTTACTCTGTAACCCAGTCTGACTGTGTACTTAGGGCAATCCTTCTGCTTTACTCTTCTGGGCTCTAGAATCACAGGTGTACACCATCAAGCCCAGGTATATTAGAGGTTTCAAATAGAAATGTCTAAATTCAGTTTCTTACTTAGACTGGGAAACTTAGTTGAATAGTACCAGCAAGCACTATAAAAATGTCATTACATAAACTTATTAGTAAAATGAAGAGTATCCCTTCATTCCTGATTTTTTTTTTCCTCTTCCATAAAATGATAATCTCTTTCAAATGATGCTAGACTCTTTGGGATGGTGATAATTACTCACAGCTGGTAGCTTCTCTTATGACTGTATACATCACTTCCATAATTTTTACAAGACTGAGATCCAGAGGGGTAAAGTGATTTGCTCCAGTTCTCACAGCAGGAGCTCTTTAAATAATGTAATAACCCAACTTTCCTTGTCTTAGAATCATTCTTTAAATGCTTACTCCAGAGAATTTTTTCATTTTCATGAGAATATATTTAGGCATATCTTTGCTGAATTGCCATCCGTGGGATGGAATGACATAGCTTTTCATGACACTGCGTTCTCTTACAAAAATACTGAGATGTGAAGAAATTATGAGTAAGGAGTATGTTAGAACAGTTTTTGTTCTTTGTCAGCCCAAAATCAGCCCACTGACGAGGCGTATCAAGCACGAGCAGTGTTCAGGTCCAAAATGCAATGGCGTGAGGAAGCCTGCAGGTGCTCGCTTTGGTCCTTCCAGTGCATGGCAGGCCAGCTTGGAGCAATGGCTCTGCTTGAAGACAGGAGTGTTAAGTTACTGTGAACTTTTCATTTTCCATACTTGCCGATGATGGCACTGTGGTATATTGAGTAGGAAATAGGATGCATTAATGAAATTATATAAGGTATCTCATTGAGTTGTAAAGGTTTTCAAAATAAGAAAGAGGAAGTTGAATCTGAAAAGGATGTACAGGGTGGGGACAATAACCCATTAGTTGGCAATATACTTGCCAAGCAAGACTGAAGAACTGAATCTGATTGCTAGAACTCATGTTTTGAGAAAAAAGCCAGGTCTAGTGGTAATCACAGCACTGGGAAGACAGGAGCAGGCATATCCCCTGGAGCAGCTTAGCCTATTTGATGAACTCAGGCCAGCAGGAGACCTTGTTTAAATGAAAGCAAGATGGGTGGCTGCTGAGGAACACCACCTGGGGTTGCATTGCCTGCACACATGTGGGTGCATGCGCACATGCACAGGCACATATTGGTGATCTCTGCTTAATTTTTAAGTGAAGACTTCGGTATTTTAAAAGCAAAAGAGGTTTGTTGTAGGCATGAGGTTTTTGTGTAATTCAAATGCTGATTTCTGTACTGCCCATGTCTGGTTGCAATCCTTGTTCTGAGAATTTCCTGCCTTAATGTTGTATAAACACTGCTCCCCAATTGTCCTTTGATATGTCAGTAAATCACCTTACAGCCAGTTGCTGAGCAGGGAAGAGAATAGGCTGGACTTCCTGCTAGCCAGGGGAGGACGAGTTAGAAATGGAAGTAGAGAATTAAGCCACAGGCAGAGGTCCAAGAGACATCAGGAGAAGGAGCTGGAGCAGTAAAGCTACGAAGTACAAGTATCTCTGGGATATACGCTGAGAGGAAGTCAAATTAGCTTAGAGGGTTAAGAATAGAGTAATAATTGCTCAGTTATTGTATTGTGAAGCTTGTTATTAAACAAATATAAGAGTCTCAAATATTTATGTGATAGCCTGGTTAAGAGAAAAACTGAGAAACAAACACAGTTTTATAAAAATAACATTAACACTTTGCATTGTGTTATGTGCTGTTCTTTAATTGAATAACCTCTGAAGTTATTAGCAAGATAGCTGTGACTTTCAAAGAGAACTTAAGTGTGCTATTGCGAGACCAAAGGATTAAAAATCAGTAGCTAGTATTTTAAAGTTTAAAAGCCTGAACTAAGGCCAGCCAAATGGAGATATGTCCAGCCACCTGGGAAAAGAAACTAGCTTAATGCTACCTTTCCCCGCCCACTAGTTATACAGTTGCTAGGAAACCAACCCGTATGACCAGGCCAGAAGTGTTTGTAGACTTGGCGCCTAAAGTGGACCAATCATTTCAAAAGTCAGTCTCCCTTACCCAATCTTGTAATGTCAAAGCATGTAAGTCCCTGCTTGCGATTTTGCCCCCTAAAAACCTTGCTCCCCTAGACTGTGAGGCCACATTCCTCTCCTGTTTCCACAGGAAGTTTGTGTTCTGTTTTCCAACGCATATACAATTAAAAAAAAAAAAAAAAACCTCATTTATTTACAGCGGAGTCTATTCCTGGTCTTTCAGGGTTCACAAACTGGGCATAACATTATTTGTCTACTTCCTAAACTTAGCCTCATTTTATTGATTCATTGGTATAGGTTTAATTTATTTATTTTGATGCGTATATGGTAGAAAAGGATTTTTTGGAAAAATTTTTTATTACATTTGTATGTGTGTGCACATATGTGAGCTCATTGGTAGAGGCCAGAGTACAATTTAATGGGAGTCAGTTCTTTCCACCATGTGAGTCCTTGAGTTCCAATTTAGGTGTTCAAGCTTCAGGACAAATGACTTTACCCTCTGAGGAATCTTCCCGGCCTTGGAAGAAGATTCTTTAGTGGTTTCTTTAAGGTCAATGATTAGGTTATTTAGAAATAAACTTTAAATATCTTGTATCTTTCTACCCTTTCCCTCAGCTTTTTGAGGTCTCCTTGGTCAGATCCTCTAGAGTAAGAAGGCTGCTTCCTAGATGTACTACACATTTACTGTGGTGAGGTATGGTAATCCTGAGCAGGTTTGGGAAAAGTAGTACCTTCCAAGGCCAGTCATTGAATTGGCCTTCGTCATGCTGTTAGGGATGTTGTCATGAGCTGTATATATGACTATCCTCAAAAGTAGCCATTGTACAGAAGCAGATTCATTGTAAAGTGGGTGAAACTTTTTAAGTTACATAAAATTATTTTGAATCCATATAAAATAGCTTTCCAAACCATCATTTGTAATAGAAATGCATTGAAGAATGTAATGACGCTGGATGTAGCAGTACATGTCTTTAACCTCAGCACTCAGGAGGCAGAGGCAGGCAATGAGTTGAGGTCAGTCTGGTCTACATAATGAGTTCCGAAGTGAGACTTTGCTTTAGGGAAAAAAAAGGATAATAAGGGCTGGATATGTAGTTCAATGGAAGAATGTATGCTTAGCATTTACAAGGCATTAGGTTCAGTTCACACATACCAAAAAAGAAGGAAGGGATGGAAGGAAGGAAGAAACAAAGAAGGGAGATAAAGGGGTTAATGAGTCAGGGAGGTGGCTCAGTAAGTAAAGGTGCTGATGCCAAGGCTGAGGACCTGAGTTCCTGTTCCTGGGACCTACGTAGTAGAAGGAAAGATGGGCTCTGACAAGATGTCATCTTACCTTCACACATGTGCCGTGGGCACACCCATAAAATATACAGACAGGTGTTTAATTTTTTTAAAGGAACATGATAGGAGAGGATCCTTTCAATAGAAGTAACAACAGCATAAATCATAAACTAAGTAGGGATAAGCCCAAGAAGAATCGTATGAGTTCTACTGAAACAAAATATGTATCTTACTGAAGAACATTTTTTAAAAAGCCTAATGCTGTGGAAACACTAGTAACACTGTCAGAATGTGTCATCTTCATAGTTGTAGTGATCTCTGATGGTAATGGTGCTACAGCAACAGCTATTCGAGGGCTGCCAGGACTGAATTAGTACATAAAAGGGCTTCATTATAAAATTATGTTCATTATAAAACAAGTGTAATTCTATTCAAAAATTTTATGTAAACTTGTTCCCAAAAAAAAGCTAATTTTGAAGTTCATCTGAAAGAATCAGTTTGCAAAATTACCCAACAGAGTCCCCAAAGCTCATTAAGGTATATCTTGTGAAAACATATAGTGTAGTGAGGTCATTAAAATCTGGTGATGTTACTGTAGGAATACATAGATAGTCTATGAAAGATGTTGTATGAGAATTTAATTTTAAAAAGGTGAAATTTGAAGTTAGTAGGCCGAAACTAGTGTTAGGAAAGTTAGCATTCTACTGAAGGCAAAAACCTCTTACCATTTACAAAAATAAGTTTCAAAGAGTCAAAAAGTGGGATCACGCCCACATATACATACAGAAATTTATAGGTAAAGCATCCTCATTTTTAAAAGGAAATATAGATGAATATTTTTGTTTTTAGAAAGCAAGTAAGGTTTGAGAAAAATAAAGACTTCCTACACAAAACAAAACTCAGAATTTTTCTATGATAAAATATATGTATATATTAACTGAAAGATTAGTGACAGATTAGAAAAAAAGGTTTTGTTTTCTAAGGGTTATATCTAGAATATTGATCTTTCTACCTAACTTAAAAATTAATATCTAAATGGAAAAAGGAAAGGTTCTTAATTGACAATTATCTATCCAGTTAATAGAAAATACAGTGTGCCATCCATATGGAGTTGCAAGGGACTGAGATAGCCAAAACAAATCAGAAATGAACAAAAGAGGAAGACTCTAGCTTCCTGAATTCTACAGATCAAGACATGTGGTATCAGCTCAAGAAACACAGATAAATCATTGGTGTAGAATTGAGAGTCTCTAAGTAGTTAAGTAATTTTCAGCAAAGATGTCTAACACCAGTAAATGGGGAAAGAATAATGTTTTCAACAAATGTTCCTTGGGAAAGATGAATAGTTACACGTGAAAAAAATGAAATTGTGAAGTTGGGGGCTAAGGAGTGATGACTGGAAAGTTAAGAATGCTTCCTTCTGAGCCAGGCAGTGGCTGTGCACGTTTTTAATCCCAGCAGTTGGAAGGCAGAAGCAGGTGGACCTCTGTGAGTTCCAGGAGAGCCTGGACTACATAGAGAAACTGTCTGGGTTGGGGGTGGGGATGTGCTTCCTTCTGTTCAGAGACCTTAGTTTGGCTCTCAGCACTCATATTTATGACCTCAGAGCTGCCTATAACTCTAGCTCCAGGAGAGCCAATGCCGATGCAATGGGCAAAAGAGGGCATATTATATATACATTTAACCCAAAATAGATCAAAGACCTAAAAGTCTTAAGAGAAAATTTCAAGAGAGATGTTTTTTGTGACTTTTGATTTAGAAAAGGATTTTTAGTTCTGGTACCACAGTATGAGCAACAAAATATAAAACATAGTTTGGACTCACTTTAATACTTGAAAAGGACATTATTAAGAGAGTGTTGGCAGGTTGAAGAGACAGCTTAGTGCTTAAGAGCACGCTCTCTCTTTTAAGATTTATTTATTTATTATTTATGCAGTATTCTGCCTGCATGTGTGCCTGCAGGCCAGAAGAGGGCACCAGATCTCATGTGGTTGACTGGGAATAGAACTCAGGACCTTTGGAAGAACAGCCAGGGCTCTTAGCCTCTGAGACATCTCTCTAGCCCCTTTATTCCAGAGGACCTGGGTTCAATTCCCAGAACCCACACAGTGGTTCACAACTGTTTGTAAATCCAATTCCAGGGAACCCAATCCCCTCTTTTGCCTCTGTGGGCACCAAGCATGCCTGTGGTACTCAGATCTATATGTAGGCAAAACACCCAAAACATGTATATTTTTTTAAAGAGCTGACAACTCATAGAATGGGAGAAAATAAGTGGCACATTGCATAGCTGATAAGTAATATTTGCTTAGATTATATAAGGAGTTCTTATACATCAGTAATAAAATCTCAAATATTTCACTTAAAATAGGCAAAAACCAATAGTCACTTCTCCAGTGAAGAGATGGATGCAAGCGCCCAATAAATGTACAAAAAAGACGGTCAACAATAGTGGCTGTACTAGTTAATTTCTTGCCATAGTTAGCTTTGTCATCTGACAAGAGAGCAAGCTGAGAAACTATATATAGGTCATATTGACCTGAGGGCACACCTGGGGGTCTTGATTATTAATTGATAAGGGAGGGCCCAGACTACTGTGGAGGCACCATTTCTCAGGCTTGTAGTCCAGGGCTGTATGAAAAAGTTAGCTAAGCATGATCTAATGAGCAAGGTTTCTGTTTTAGATTCCTGCTTGAGTTCATTTTTTGACTTACCTCAATGATGGACTGTGACCTGGAAGTGAAAGCCAGCTAACTGCTTTTCCTAAATTGTGTTTGATTAGAGTAGTGCATCACAGCAGTAGAGTTAAACTGGAACATTTCCTTACTGCTATAACAACAACAGCAGCAACAAAAATTCCGACAAGAAGCATCTTGAGGAAGAAAGGGTTTGGTTCTGCTCATAATTAGAGAGGTTAGTCCATTGTAGTGAGAAAGTCACAGTGCAGGAGCTGGAGGCAGCTGTCACACTGCATCTCTAATCAGGAAGTGAGGAGAGCGATGAATGTCCTTGCTCTTTATTCAGCCCGGGACTCCCACCATGGAATGGTGCCACCTACAGTTAAGATGGCTTTCTTCTCCTGAGTTAACCTGGCAGGCATGCTCAGAGGCCTGTTTCCTTAGAGATTTTAGAGCCTGTGAAGTTGACAGTATAAACTGTCCCAGTGGTCATCAGAAAAATACAGTCAGAACCACCATGAAGAAGGGGTGTATCTCAATGGAAGAAGACTTTACACTAGTACACAGGAAGCTCTTGGTCTGATCTCCAACACAACAAAAACAAGCACCATAGTGAGACATCACTTTATATCACTGTTGCCATTAGTTATCATGATGACTAGAATTATAAAGCCATAAAATGGGCTGGCAAGATAGCTCGGTGGATAAGGGTATTTTTTGCCAAACTTGATGACCTTTGTTTGATACCTGGCACTAACATGGTAGAAATAGAGAGCCAACTCCTCCAAGTTGTTTTCTGACCTCCACACATGCACTGTGACACACACATACCTGCACACATATGCAGAATAAATCAAAATGATAAAAAGTAAAAAAAAAAAAAAAAAAAAAAAAGCAAGTGTTGACAAGGGCATGGAAAAATTAAAAACCCTCATCTGTTAGTAGAAATGTATAATTACTGAAAAAAACATGAACATTCCTTAAATTATGAAGTGTAGACTCCAAGTATCATGTGACCTAGCAAGTCTACTTCTAGGTATTTAAAAGAGAAATGAGTGGGTGGGAGAGATGGTTCCGCAGTTAAGAGCACTTGTTGTTGCAGAGAGACTGGGTTTGTTTCTCAGCATTCATGTGGCAGTTCACAGCTGTCTGTAGCTCTGGTTCCAAGGGATCTGATACTTTCTTCTTACCTCTTGGGTACTGGGCATGCAAGTGGTGCACAGACATGCATGCAAGCGAAACACTATATTTCATGTAGATATAAAAAACACCCGCAAAACACTTAAGTGTGTGGTTGAGTTCCCCATACTTGAAATAGGTAGATGGTATATGTGAATCATATCTCAGTAAATGTGCTTTACATGGGAGCAACTGTTCAGTTTCATTATTAACAAAATGCATATTGAAACACTATTTAGTATTTTAACATAAAATTTAAAATTGCTTTTGTTAAGTATGGATATTGAGATGGACTTGGAACAGTAGTCTCAAATACTGTCTTGTAGAGAGGCAATCTTCTTCAGGAGGCAATTTTGCAGAATTTATAAAAAATATAATTTGTCCTTAAAGAGTCTTTAAGTATGTAGAAAGTTATATGCATGGAAATGCTCATTAGTTATCTGTTATTTATTACACCAAAGCAAGGGCCTGCACATATTAGGTAAGTGCTTTGCCATTACTGAACCCTTAGCCCCAGAAGTGTTGCTTCATTGTTTATAGCAACAAAAATGAGCTTTACATAGAAACCCAGCAGGACGGTGAAATATAGTGTATGTTCAAAGTATGGAATTTTTTTATTTTCTTTTTTGAGACAGAGTTTTTCTGTGTAACACTGTCTGTCTGGGAATTCTCTTTGTAGACCAGGCTTACCTTGAACCCGCAGAGATCCGCCTGCCTTTGCCTCTCGAGTGCTGGGATTAAAGGTATATGCTACCACTGCCCGGCCAAGTACGGACATATTTTGTGGTTATGAATAAAACAGTAGACCAACATAAACCAATCCAAGTACAGAGCACCTTATAGAAAACATGTAGAATATGTTTCCATTTATGTTTTTAAAATTCTAGACTTGGGAAAGACATCCTTGTTTAAGCATTCCAGTGTCTAGACAGCATTGTACAGGATGTACACTGAGCTGGAGACAGTGTGTCCTAGTTCATTTTCAGCAGTATCTGAAGCTGAGTAATTTATAAAGAGAAAAGACTTCTTTTGACTCATTGCTTTGGAAGCTGGGAAGTCAAGGACACGTTAAAGGCATCTGCTTGGCTTCTAGTGAGGATCTTGGATTGCTTCAACTTATGGTAGAAAACAGAAGGGCAAGTGGGTTGGAGAAGAGATGAAACAAACAAACAAACAAAAGATAACCTTGCTTTAAAAACCAAACCAAACTTCTCTAGCCTTAATGGTCCAGTCCCATGATGGCTAGAAGTCAATTTTGTGAGATAGGATTAATTATCTTGTAGGAGGAACCATTCTGGCTCAGATTGCCACAGTGTGACTGTAGGCATGTATAAATCCAGTCACCCACACAGACTGAAATACCCACAGCAACCCTATACAAACCCTACTGAGATATGGTGACCCTTGAGCTAACAGACTTGCAGGTGCCAGGGTTTCTCACCTGGGGAAGTGAGTTTGTATCAAAGAGGGGGCATTGATGGCCACACATCCTGCTCCCCACTACTTCCCTGCCTTATGCCTGGGTGTCAGAGAGCCTGGCTGCAGGTTTGTGCTGTGAAGTCAGACCTACTCCTGCCAAGTGGGCCATGACTTTCTATCTTCAGAGTACCTGCCATGCTGTCTGTCTAGGTACTGGGGCCTGAACATTTCTACCCCAGACCTGCCATGCCATTGCCTATCTGTCAGTCTATGATATTAATGACTTTTAATAAACTTCTTACCCCCAAAGAATCCATCTCAGTATTCCTTGAACACCTATCTGAAACCTTTCAGTGAGCTGGTGAAGACAAACCATCACTATTAGATTTTCATTAAAAAAAAGATTTATTTTATGTCTATGGGTATTTTGCATGCATGCATGTTTGTGTACCACGTGTGCAGTGTCTGACAAGGCCATTGTTTCAAACCCTATTGTGTGCTCCTGTCTTTGCTCTGAAAGGGTCATTTTATACTGTTTGCATACCTCAACCTTCAGCCAACCCTTTTCCCTTTTCTCAATAGATGATGTCATCCTACAACTTTGCTTCCCTCTTCTGTGAACAGGCCTATTCTGACCTGTTGTGTGTGTGTGTGTGTGTGTGTGTGTGTGTGTGTGTGTGTGTGTATGTGTTTTCACATAGCACCAAGAACATTTTTAAACAAACTGGTGTGTCAAAGTCTTTATGACTTGAAGGTTGCTATACTAAGTGTAGATCAGAATGAAGGCTATGAGCCATAGTGACTAGATTTGAATGCTTGTTTCATTTTCATCCATGGGACCTTAAGCAAGTTAGAACTCTGAAAAATGAAAATAGTAATGCTCCACTTATAAGCTTGCTGGGCAGATTAAATGAACAAATATATGGGTTAGTGCTCCATCTACAGTAAGTACTTAATAGACAGTAAACATTATTAGTATTCCTACTGCTAACTCTTGTTTCTATAACATTTTGTTGGTCTGAGTCTGTCTCTACAGTCCACATGGCCTGGAACTCAATGTTTAAATCAGGCTGGGTCTGACTTTGGGGTTTTCTTGCCAACTCTGCCTTCCTGGTGCTGGGATTACAGACATTTCTTTAGTCTGCCTCCAAATCACTCTGCCTATGTCAGAGCATTCAATCTCATTTCCTTCTTTTGGGTGCAATGGTATTCTCTATCTGTTCTCATTTCCTTTCTATTTTTGCAAATAACCCTACAAAAAGCAGCATAGGGAAAAGGAGCTTTCGGTAGTTGCCATTCCACATTATAGTCTTGTATTTCATTTTGAAACAGAGAAAGGGACGTCTGGAGAAACTGATTCTTCTCAGCTAGTGCACCTAATAATGCCCACTGCCACCAGCAGCACTACAGCAACAATCAAAACAGAAAGCCAAGAAAAAAAATCAATTCTGATGTTACTTCCACAGCAACCAGTAGAGAATTTACAAATGCGACAGTAACTTAGAAAACGGAGGCAGTCTAAAGCTCCTTGTGTATCCTCATGGCTCCATTGGTGTTAGTTTGTAGGCAGTAACCTGAGTCTTCACTGGATTCTCTGTACATAGCTATAAAACATTTGACTGGTTTTGATGACAGTAAATTGCCTTTTGGAAAGGTTCATTGTTTAGCTTTCTTCTTTGAAACAGCTTTGAGTTTTTAGGAGACAGTATCCTAAGCATGCTGGTTAGTTCAGTGTTTAGCAGACACAGGGCACTTCTGTTGGATTGTGTTGTATCTGGCACAGGAGTATTGGGCATAGTAGCATGACATGCCTGGCAGTAGTATAAGCAGAGGGCAGAACACCCTGGCCTGGTGAAAATGGCAAGAGCCTTGGGTTGGCCAAGTAACTCTTGAAGTTAGAATCCTGAATAGGTGAGAAAGCATACCTTTGTCTATTGACTGTTCCCCTAAGAATTTAAGAGCAGGTTCAGAAAAGGGCCTCAATTCTGGTAATTTCTTGTTTTTTTTGTATATGCAGTGTGGAGTTTTCAGATTTCTTTGGTTAGTTTCCTCTTTCCTCCACTACCATCCCAGATTTGTGTGTGTGTTTAGATTGAAAATAGGCTTTTGAATTGCTAAATGTTAGTATTGTAATTATCAGTGTGTGGCTTATTAGATATTTGCTACCCAACTAGTAACCAGGATGAACACTGGATGTGCCAACATGCCTCGCATAATAAGGCGATTTCTATTCTAGTTGTTATTGCACTGGGTTACCTTCCTACTCTTAGTAATGTTATAAAGAAAGCATGTGCTTTTTGTGTAGAGCACTATGCTAGGTGCTGGAATACAATTACCATCATACAATTCCATCATATGGAATGCAATACAATTCCATCAGATGGAAGGAGTCTGTCTGGGACTTAGTCTGTCAGAGGTAACTACAATAAAATACAGTATGCTGCCATTGGTGACTGAAAGCAGGAGATGGTGGTTCCTACCTGCCAGGATTGGAAGAGCAGTTAGGCAGGCTCCATACAAAGAGTGATGTTGAAGTAAGCCTTTGAGGCTATAGGTCTGGGCAGAGACAATGACATGTGACATGCATTGAGGCGTTTGGGGAATTGTTAGAATTGTTAGAATTGTTAGAACATACATGGGAGTGGTTCAGGGTCACTAATATCTCTCTTCAGGGGCCTGCTAAGGTATTAGTAAGTGTCCCAGCCTTGGCCAGATTAGGTCATGCACTGACTGCTCTTTATGCTAAGAGAGAGACAATTATTGTTATTTTCATTTCAATGATGAGATAAATGATACAGAAAGAAGCTTGATAAGTTAGACTACATCTTTACTCCTCTTCAGTTTCCCAGCTGTCATTTGGATTCAGACTTTCTGGCTAAAGTTTTAAATCAGGGGTCAGCAACAAACATCCAGCTTATAGGCCACATCCTCCCTACTACCTGTTTAGTTGTTACTATTGTTTTGTGTAAGCTTTTCCTGTTTTATGGTATACCCTATAAGCTAACTTTTTGTTTTTGTTCTAATAAGCTTAGAGAATTGAGAGGGTTTTTTTTTAAAAAAAAAAAATTATGTAAAACATACATGAAATTCAAATTTTGGTGTCCAGAAAATTTTATTGGAATATAGCTACTTATATATGGCTACAATGTATATTACAATGGTTGGGTTTAGTGTTCATTACAGCCTATGATCCATGAAAGCCTTCTATTTGGCTCTTTTCAAACACACACTTTTAAAACAAGGAAATTTAAAAAAAAGATGTTATTGATCTTTTTGAGGCAAGTTCTTACTGTGTAATCCAGGCTGGCCTTAAACAGTTTTCCTCCTTCCACAACCTTCTAATTGCTGAGATTACCATCTTGAGCCATCATAACCAAAACACAATGATCATATATTAATAGTAATAGTTGGATTCAAATACAGGTGTTTTTCTTTTTCCTTCCCTCCCTTTCTCCGTTCTTCCCTCCCTCCCTTCCTTCTTTTCTTTCTTTATGGTGCTGTGAATTGAACCCAAGGACCCATGTATGCTGGGCAAATGTTCCCTTACTAAACTGTATGCCCTTTGCACTAACTATCCTTTAAATTTTTGTTTTTATGTTCACCTTGTCCACACATAACCCTGAAATAAAGGACAGTTACATTTGGGTCTTTCTTACAGCCAGGAAATTTAGTTGGGATGGGCTGTGACATGTTAAAGTCAGAGTCTTTTGCTTGTACAGTATCTTGCAGAATGGAGATTCTGTTCTAAGACCTGCCCTCCATCTCTATCCTAGATAGACATTTGCTCAGAGCTTGCACTTGAGGCCACTTCATAAATGAGATGGAAAGAGCAAGGCAACACACCATCTCTCCTTAGCCGTTGCCACCTCTGCAACAGCATCTGAAATACAGCACTGGCAAGCTCTACCTAACTCTGAGCCCACTGCTGGTGATGTGTTCCAGGAGGCTTGGATTGGATTGCAGATAAGTAAGCACTTCCCATCAGAAGAGTCAGGGTACATTTCTCATTTTCATTCCCATGAAGGGATGCTGTTGCACTGCCTGGCTGTACAGAAAGTCTTTGCCTTAAAACAGATGTTGAACTGTTTTTCAGATCCCTGTCTGCTTATCTATATTACTCTATCAGGTTCCTCCTGCTCATCGCTCTGTTCTTGGAACTATCTTATTCCTGAGCTTGGAAATGAGTGGCTTTTCTAACCAATTAAATTCCAGAAGCTTCCCTTGTGAGTTTAGCACCAAGCTGCTCAGGAAAAGTAGAATCTAACTCTTTTGTATATGAACTCAAAGGATATTTGTGTAATTGATCACCTTGTATTAATTATTCCACTTCTCTGCCTTTAGGGCATGCTTTGTTGAGCTTGGAGCTTTCAGGAAGAATGTTGTTTAGATTTCCAGTCTTACCCACTAATGTCTTCTAAACCAGTTGCAGAAGTCAATGTGTATTACCAGGTGCAAACTTGGCTATGTGCAAATTCATACTGTTAAGATCCCACAGAAAGTCAATTGCAGTTTTAAAAAGCTCATAGTCAATATTTCCTTGTTTTTGGACAGTGCGGAGTTCAGAGTAATACAGAAAAAAAAAAAAAAAAAAAAAAAAAAACACAACAACATTGTTTTGTGCAAAGGGTTAGATACCCCAGAGAATCAACCTAAAATGGTGGCCACCAAGTGTGGACATTTGTCAAAACTCAATTAATACAGACATTAGCTTTGTTGTTTTCACTGTATGCAAATTTTATTTAAGAAGAAAAATTATACTGTAAACAAATATTGAAGTGTAGCATTGGTATATGTAGTGAAGTATGTGGAGAAATTATGTCTGAAGTGTGTGTGAATTATGTCTGAACTGTGATGAATGGATAAGGGATTGATTTCATTAAGGCAGATGTGATGCAGTTATAACAGTGAACTTATTGGGTATGTGGATGTTTGTTGTGAAATTCTTTCCACTTTGCTGTGTTTGGGGGAATACCCAGTAGGTAGTGTGAATTAGCAATGCAGGCTAGAGTGGTGCAGATCATGGTGGGGATGTTTGTGTCCTCATGGTCTACCCAAAGAAGCAGCTTTTATTAAACTTCTGCCAGTTGATACTTTGTGGAAATCTGGCTCCAGTACTGACACAAATTAATTAAAAAAAAACTTTGTTTTTATTTTTATGTATGTGTGTTTTGCCTGCCTGTATGTCTGTGTGTACCACATGCATATGTTGTCCTTGGAGGCTAGAAGAGGGAGTTGCATCCCCTGGAGCTGGAGTTATAGATGGTTGTGAGCTACCCTGTGGGTGCTGGAATTGAATCTGGTCCTTTGGAAGAATAGCCAGTGCTCCTTAACTGCTCAGCTCTCTCAAGCCCAAGATTTTTTAAAGCGACTGGGTTTTTTGTTTGTTTGTTTTGTTTTATGCTTTTCTTTTTTGTGACAGGGTTTCTCTGTGTAGCCCTGGATGTCATGGAACTCACTCTGTAGACCAGGCTGGCCTGGAACTCAGAGATCCACCTGCCTCTGCCACCTGAGTGCTGGGATTAAAGGTATGCATTACCACTGCCCAGCTAAAAAGTATTCTCTTTTGTCATTGTCGTTGTCGTCGTCGTCGTCGTCGTCGTCATCATCATCATCATCATCATATTGGGCACACGCATGCACATTAGTGTCTCTGTGTGTATGTGGTGTGTGTGTGTGTGTGTGTGTGTGTGTGTGGTGTGCTTTGCATGCTTACCTCTGTATGTGCTCATGGGGGTCACACACTGATTTATGGTATCTTCCTCTATTACGGTCTGCCTTGCTTTTTGAGACATGTTCTTTCATTGAACCTGGAGTTTGCTGTTTCAGCTAGATTGGTGGCTGGCCAGCAAACCCCTGGAATTTGCCTGGTTCTGCTCCCATTTCCTACCCAGTGCTGGTATTATATAATTATGTGTGTGTATAGGTTAGAAGACACATTGAAGAAGTCAGTTTTCTCTCTTTCCTGTATGGATTCCTGGGTATTGAATTTAGGTTCAGGCTTATCAGCAAGTACCCTCACCTACTGAGTTATCTCACTGGCTCATTCTGGGTCTTTTTGAGGCAGGGTCTTCTTCTATCTCACAAGTGATAGGGTTATAGGCATTTATTATCATGCCCAGTTTTCCCCGTACCATCTTCTCCCAAGGTTTCTTTCTGACGGAATGTCACTATGGCAGCCAGACCTAGAATTTATGATCATCCTGTTTTAGCTTCCCAAGTGCTGAGGTAGTGGGCATATCTTACCATGGTTGGATTTCAGATATTGGAAAAATGTATTAAAAACTTTTTAGGCAGGTATGCCTTAAGTACTCTAAGGACAGAGGCAGATGAATTTCTGAGTTCAAGACCAGCCTGGTCTGTAAGTTCTAGGCCAGCAAGGGCTACAGAGTGAAACTCTGTCTTAAAAAAAAAAAAAAGTCTTAGCTGAGCTGTGGTGGCACACACCTTTAATCTCTACAGTCAGGGGGCAGAGGCAGGTGGATTTCTGACAGCCAGGGCTACACAGAGAAAACTTGTCTTGAAAAACAAACCAAACAAACAAAGTCTTTTTAGCTAGGCCTGGTGACACATACCTGAATCCTACCACTCTGCAAGCAGAAGCACGATAGCCGAAAATCTGAGGCCAGCCTGGTCTGCTTAGTAAGACCCTGCCTCAGTAAAAACAAACAAACAAACAAAAAAACAAAAAACCCAAAAGAACTTTATTTGTAAAACACCTTTGCCAACCACTTTATATTACTAAGATTTCAAGTTAAGAGAAGAAGTTGGGATATCCTCTTGTAAAATTGCCACTGTCATTATTAATCTGTGGCTTTAAAGAGATTTCAGCTGTGGTTGAGAGCCTCTACCCGTAACCTCAGTTCCCCTGTTGTATGGCTGCTGTACAACAATGTTCCTTGCCAGGGCCTGTCACAGTATTTATGACACTGACCCACCCAGGACTTTGCTGTGGGTCAGGGAACAGCTGTGAGGTTGCGCCGCTTGGCACCCATATCTCCAGGCTCCCTTTAGGATTATTTAACCTGGGAAGGGTAGCAGCACATGATAGTTTGCTGCACATAGTTAGGCTGAACATAGGCTTCAAAATAAATTAGCAGTAGAATGGACTAGAAAGAGAAGTCTTCTCTAAGACTTCCTTATGTATTGTTTGGCTCAGTGCTGTCACACTTAACTATAGCCCCAAGTTTGAAAAATCTCAGTGCTGTTCTTTCTCACCACCACCATTCTAACCATCCCACCCAGGATGCTTCTCAAATCCACCCTCTCCCCCCCCCCACACAGCTCCCTTGGCAATACCTTACTTCAGTAGCTCATCCTCAGTAGCCTGGATTAGTGGCCCGAGTGGTGGCTTTCTCTTGAGTTTTTCCTGGCAAAAGTTCAGTCTTTGCATTCCCACTGCAGTCACACTTTTGGGTATAACCCTGGTGGGTCACTCTCTTCTCCCCCTTGCCGGAAGGAAAGAAGTAGGATACAAAAACCTTCCTAGCTACCAGCATACTGTACCCACTCCTCTTCCCACTAGCCTGCAGGGTCAAGTTCAAACATTTCAGTCTGGCAGATAAAGTCTTACTTAGATTTCCATATATGTCCCTCTTCCATTTGAGTTCAAGTATGCCAAATTCTTACCCTTTAAAAAAAAAGTGACATTTTTCTCTGTTCTGAAGAGCTTTGTGTATGCTGCCTTTCTAGTTGGTTAATTTCTCCTTCATAACATGTAAGTCATATCTCCATTGTGTGCTACATCCTCCCGGGCTCTCTGCAGCGCAGTAACTTCTTGTTGTGTACTGTGAGAGTTGTTCTTATGGATCATTTCATATTACAGCACCATTCCCATCCGGTAGGATTGTTCTCACTTCTCATGCCCCCACTAAATAGCAGAACCTTATTCATGTTTATTCCTCCATGTCTTCCAAAACACCGTGTCTGGAACAACAGAGGATGTGTCTGTAAATGTTTGTTATATGACTAAATGGAAAAGCACTTCACAGTATGAGAACACTGACAGATGCTTAGCCTGTTCTTTTGGTAATGTGAACCAGTATCTGGAACTTATTTATAAATCTCTGTCTTGTTAGTTTTTTAAGCACATACTAATAGTAGACTTGCATCTGTAGCCAGTGACTGTGTTATGGTCAAACCTGCTCTCATTTCTAAATCTGATTATGACGCACAGAAGTCCCCGCCCATTGCTTTTCCTTTTTTTCCCCAATAAATTCACTTGCTTTTGTTACTAGTGAACCCTGAGTATGCTCTATTTGGAACTCATGTAGAGTTCACACTGTATTTATGCTTACTGTTGTAAGTGTATATGTATACATACATATCTATTTTGATTTCCTTGTGGAAAAGAGTCAGACTCTTGGACACTATTACATGTGTAGTAATGATAGCAACTGTTTACATAGCATGTGACTGTGTGCTATGTGCTCAGTGTTTTATATACATTAACTCATTCTTTCCTAATTGGGATCCTATGAACTCCTTACAATTACTTGCATGATAGTTTTCACGTGTAAAGAAGCTGACTCTTAAGCCCAGCATGGTGGTTCATAGCTTTAATCCCAGCACTTGGGAAGTAGAGGCAGACGGATCTCTGGGAGTTCAAGGCCAGCCTGGTCTACAAAGCGAGTCCAGGACAGCCAAGCCTACAAAGATAAACCCTGTCTTGAAAAAAAAAATTGAAGCAACAGCAGCAGCAGCAGCTAAAGGGCATCTTGTTAAAAAAGATCACTGAACTACTCATCAGCAGGCTGGGAGCTGAATACAGGAATTCAGATTCCATAGTCTATTTTTAACTTTCAACTAGTATAGTGTACTACATAGGGTTATATAACTATTTTGTTTAGTATCTTTTACAGTGTAGAGTATACAGAATGTGCGGGGCATGAAAGTGATAAGGTCCAATATATTTTGGCTGTACAAAACTCCTTTTGAAAATATTCTGGGAAAATACTTTCTCGTGTAATAGGTCCCTTTAGGTTAAAATTTTGTGTATTGATTTGTACTGAGTGAATCTGAACTTCCTATTTTTCTTTGTAGTTTCCATGCCTTACCCAGATTGGACTGCAGAACTGCCTGTCTTCTTTTCCCAAGGCTCACTTGACAGCTGTGGATCTTTGCCCATGCCGTGGCTTTCAAGCTGTACTCCTGCAGCTTGTGAAACACTTGTTTATGGGCACAGAGTGATCTGGAGTTAAATACAAAAATCCCTCGCCACGGAACGGCAATTTATTCTACATGCCAAGTTGGCAGAAGAATAGACCTTTGGGGGGCTGTGTCTAAAACAGGTAGCCAAGATATTAGGAGGTTTCTAATCCAGACCCATGCTAATAAATAGAATGGTAATGAAAGTACTTTAGTGAACTCTTTGTAGTTTATATTTTATACTTAGTCTGATTTGGAGTGGGCAGTCTAGTTTCACTAATTGACTAATTTCCTCAAACAAAAGTTTTAGAGGTTTAGACTAATAACAAATTACACTATATATGTTAAAAAAATTTTAAAGATATGGGATCAAGTTTTACAAATATTTCATGAGCCAAGTAGTGTCTTATCCTGGCCCATGAACTCAAGTTTGAATGCTTCTATTTTGGTAGATAGAAAACATTTATTTTGTTGGTTCTGCAATTGAATACATAACATCGAATAAGTCATTAAGTTATACAGAATAAGTTAATCCTTTTTAAAAGTTATATTTGTTTATTTGTGTTTGTGTGTGTGATATGGTGCTTCTGTGAAGGTCAGAGAACAGCTTACTGGAGTCAGTTTTTTCCTTCCACCGTGTAGATCCTAGAGCTTGGATTTAGGTTGTCAGGTTTGGTGTCAAGCACCATTTTGTGAAGTGCCCATGATAGAGCTCAGTGTTAGGGGCCCTTGCCTAGTATGTGCTTGGCCTCCAGTACCACAAAACAAACAAAAAATACGAATTAGTTATTCAAATATGTTTTTTTCTTTGTTCTAAGAAAAATAATGACCCCTAGTCTTTTTACCAGTAGTAATAGGCCTCATTTATTAATAGTTCCTCAAAGTTAGGACTCTCAGGAGCACAGAGTGGAGATTTGGGGGTTGGAGCACAAATCTTCTGTGTGAAGATGGCACTGGCCTTGAAAAGGGTGCTGTAATTTTAATAGATCCTTTTTTAAATATTTTTCTTTTTAGCTTTATTTAACAATTTTAAAACTATGTTTATTTGTGTATGCACACACATGTGCATGTTTATGGTTTATGGTGAGTACAGTTTATGGTAGCTGGTTCTTTCCTTCTACCATGTGGTTTCCCAGGATTAAACTCAATTTATCAGGTTTGGTGGTAAGCATCTTTACCCTCAGAGCCATCTTGCAGGCTCATGGTTTTGAAACTTAAGTATTATTAAGTCTTAGGCCATATCAGGTACCATGTTTGTTGTTAAGGGAAGGAAGATGTTCTCTGGTCTTAATTTATAAACATTTGTAGTCTTGAAATTATATGCTAGTCTACCAAGAACAAAAATTATAATCAGTATGACAGTTGATGGGATTTTTTGTTTTGTGTTCTAAGAAAAATTATCACTATATAGCTGTAGCTGCCTCAACCTCACTGTGTAGCTAGGGAGGCACTGAACTTGTCAATCTTTCTGCCTCAGCTTTCTTGAGTGCTGAGTTAGGAGGCATGTGTCACTATGCCTGGCTAATGGAAAATTCTTCACTGCCACAGTCTCTTGGCCATCTCTGTTTGAAAGGCCACTGATCTGTGTCCAGAGCCTGCCTGACTAGTGAGTACATAGTCAGATATAGTTCTTAGCATCTGAGAGCCAGACATTCTCTGCCAGAGGCTTCTGAATCTTTCACACAGGACTTACAGCAGCTGGAGTCACCTGTCACAGTGGAGTGGACTGCTATAATGATTCTTAGTCAAGCAGCAGTAACATTGTATCATGTTTAGAATGGAGAGTCAGGTACTTGGAAGGACTGACTGAAGTGCTGCATCAAGTCAATCTTTAACATATGTTAAAGCCTCTTGTACCATCTCTGATGGCGGAGATTTCCAAACTTCCTAATATAGCACTACCATCTTTAATTTACCTGTAGATTTTCTTGGCATATGATAAAGTTACCTTACTGGACCAAAAGGATTTTGAACTTACAGATTTGGGGTCGACAGGGAGCTTACCAGCATTACTCCCTACTCTAGGTTTAATTTTTGTTTTGGTATTTAGCCAGAATACCTCTAGCAAATCTGGGTGTCGTTACACAAACCTGTATTCCCACTACTTGGCAGGAGGACCAGGAACTTGAGGCCATCCTCCATTATATAGTGAATCTGAAACCTGGGCTACATGATACGCTATCTCATCTGTCTTTCCCTCATGCTAATGGGAGAACCAAGGGGTTAGACTTGTCAGGGCTTTACTGTTTGAAAAAGCTTGGGTTAAAAAAAAAATGAAAGCATTATATTTACATATTATTTTGAAGAGTTGTGTAATCTTTGGGGTAAACTTTTTCATTTGGACAAGAAGGGATCAGACACTGCTGATATTGTCAATACAGCAAAATGTTGAGAATAAGGCAGTCTCTAGATTTGGATTCCCACTTCTGTGTCAACTTGATGTTTCCTGTGTCTTCTGTAACATACTACCACAAACTTGTTGGCTTTCAACAACAGAAAATTGTTCTTCTCAGTTCTGGAAAACAGATCTCTGAAACCAAGGTGTCAGTAGGGCCATATCCTTCTTGGGTATGTGTGTTATATTTACTACCACATGTAGCTTATCTGTTCATCTGTTAATGGACTCCCGTTATTTCTACAGTTTAGGATATGAGCAAATGCTTCCATGAATGTGGCTGTACCGATATCTCTTTGAGACACTGCTTTCAAATTTCGATTTTTATGATACAGACTCCACTTTTGGATAGAAATGGTAATTGCGGGGCTTGTTGTTTATTTTGTATTAAAGAATCACCATGCTGTTTATATAGAAACTGTACCATTCTATTAATGGACACAGATTTAATTTTTTCACATCCTTTAAAAACATTTATTTTTTGTTAATTAATTTATTTTATTTTTGAGAGAGTCTCACTATGCAGCCTCACTCTCTCAGAACACACTATGTAGACTAGGCTGCTCTGGAATTCAGAGATCTGCCTGTGGCTGCCTCAGGAGTACTAGGATTTAGACAATTGTCACCTGTAGTATTGGTTTGCATTTCCTCAGTGATTGTTGGTGTTAAGTACTTTCTCATGTACTTTTGGCCATTTGTAAACAAAGAGACCTCTTTATTCAAGTCTTTCCCCCCATTTTTAAGGTTAAGTTGCTTCTGTTAAGTTTTAAATGTACCCTATACATTCTAGATAAGCGTCTTTATCAGGTACCTTGGCTTCTAATGTTTTTTCCTGTTCTAAGGGCTGCCTGAGGTGTCTTTTGGTGCCCCCCCCCCCACAAAAGTGAGAACACTGTTTTCATCAGGATTTATTGAAATTAAAGCAAACACAGAATAAAAACAAAAATGGGAGTTAGGCTTGTACTAAACCCAGCCTCTGGCGCTGGGCTCTATGAGAATTGTTTGCAGGCGAAACAGGCAGCCTTAGAGTTCTCCTGAGACATAGCAGCAAGGTCAGCCTCACAAGCAGCACTCCCTGGTGCTGACAGTTGGAGGCTATTCTGGGACCCAGAAGACTTTGTTTTGTAAGGCCCTGTGCTCCCAGATTAACTCTGGCTTTGGTCAACCCTCAGTCACTTTTAGCCTTCTATCCAGAGAGCAGTGGTAGGTACAGTAGAAAGATCATAGTGCCCATATTATTGATAAAAGAAAGTACCTTCGCTTAGATAGAGCATGTCTTTACTACATGCTGACCGTGAAAACCTTTATTTACTAAGCAGTTTTCGGAATAACTCTTTTAGATTAAGAATTAAGTACATACCTCTATTTCAGAGCTTATCACAAACATTTACTTTAGTAGTATTCTTGTATGTCTTTAGGAATACAAGCTAAGAAAAGTACATTTAAGCCACAGTGGAAGAGAGTATACTTCAAGGCAAAGAAGTTCTCCTGTTTTTGTCATGGTTAAAACCCAAAGATTGTTTAGCTTCCTTCCCAAGGGAAGGAATGAGCTCTTGTCTGGAGACTTAAGCAGAGCTCTGGGCAGAGGCATGGGCAGAACTTTGCAGATGGGTGAATCTGCTCATGGACCATGCTGCAGTCATGAGTCAGCAGCACAGCTGCAGATGGAGTGGGCAGAGGACATCTAAATTTAGTCCTTATTCATTGGAGAGGATTTCAGGGAGCATCCTCTCTCTCATCCATGCTCTAGTCATATCTTCCTGGAACCAATGCCGGTGGGTGGAGGAGAAGCAATGGTAGTCCAAGGTGTTCAGACAGCAGAGTCCTGTGGCTTTCTTGCTTTGTAGCACCCTAGGATGGTTATTTCCAGTTCACTCATGGCACATACTTTTTTTTTTTTTAAACGTAACTCCTGGATTTAAGAATCCACATCACTCTGAAAATGAGAGAACTTTCTGAAATTAGACATACAAATTCCTAAATCTGACTAGTTCTGAGATATTTAAAATCAAATTACTTTCCTCCTATAAGCACTGGGCTTAAGCCATGGTGAGTGAGGATAAAATACATTTTTGTCTGTGTGGCTATTAATGCATTGGCTTAAAAACAACAAGAACTGTTCCCAACTGTCTGAGGTGGGTAGATTCCCAGTGTCGTGGATGGGAGCGCTGAAATTTGGTTAGGTACCCCTGTTCAAGGCCATATGCATTGGCAGAGCTCTGTTCTGACTGTAAACACTGATGGTTTTAACAATATATTGTCCTTCACTTTGTAGAGGAAATGGGGAGTGGTTTGAAGAGTTGGGGTACTTTATTTTATTTAAAGTAATTCAGAGATTGTTGTTCTGCCTAATCCCCCCATCTGCCTCTGGAGATCTCTCTCTCTTTCTCTTTCTCTCTCTCTGTTTCTCTGTCTCTGTCTCTTACCCTCTGTCTCCTTCCCTTTCCTGTCTGCACTCAAATAGTTGTACCATTTCTATTAAGTATATGAAAAAAATGAGTCTTACATAGTTATATACTTGGAAACAGGGTATTTTAATAGACTGTTCAGTCAGTGGTGGGTGTTGGTCTTAGATGATTATCAAAACTCCTAACAGTTGTAAATTTTTTTGGTGGTTCTCATGTACCTTAAGTTAGCTTTGAACTTGCTGTGCAGCAAAAGATGATGATAAACTCCTAATCCTGCCTGTACTGGGATTACAGATATGCACCACTTTGCATGGTTTATGAGATCTGGGGATTGATCCCAGGGCTTTGTTCATGCTAGGCAACTGAACTATCCCCTCAAGATTGTTAGTTTGCTAAATGTTAGTTATGTCAATGCACTGTTTTACTCTGTTTCATCAAATTCATTAATCAACAGGTGTGGTGGTGCACACTTTTAATCCCGGCATTCAAGAGGCTGACATGTGGGTGCTGGGCATCAAACCTGGGTCCTCTGGAAGAGCAACCAGTGCTTTAAATCACTCAGCCATTTCTCCAGCCCATAAATTAATAGTCTTTATTGTTTCATGAAAATCAGTTTCAAGTTGAGTGGTCTCTTGATACAGTTGCTTTAATTTATCCACTATTGCTTTGACATCATTAGCACAAATATCAGCATAAAGAAATGACAATCAATTTCCTAATATTATTGAGAAGGTAATTTTTTATTTGGCTAATGCATTCTTTCTCAGCTAATGTTTTAACTATTGCTTTGTTTGAAATATAGAGGAGGTTAAAAAAAAGAAATATAGAGGAGGGGAATCATGGGCAGGGTTTCTTATTTATTTATTTTTGGAACTCTGTCTTCTTATAATTTCTCATCATAGCCCAGGTGGCCATGAACTTGTGACAATGCTTCTGCCCCAGCCTCCCGAGTGCTAAGATTTAGGCATTTTACTGCTATGCTGGGTCATGGGCAGGGTTTTAAAAGGTAGTCTCATTTCTTTTTAGGTCCTGAATTTTCCTACTTTGTTATACTTGTCAACTATCTCCTCATTATTTGTCCATCCATACATTCATCTATTATTTATTTATTTATGGTTTGTCGAGACAAGGTCTCTCTGTGTAGCCTTGGCTGTCCTGGAACTTGCTCTGTAGACTAGGCTATCCTCGAACTCACAGAGATCCCACTGCCTCTGCCTTTCTAGTGCTAGAATTAGAGGCATGTGCCAACACATAGGCTTCTTTTTAATTCTGTGTTAAAATTGTCCTTTTCTTTTCTCTCCTTTATTCCTCTTATCTCCTCTTTGTAACTGACCTCAATATTGAAGTCTTCTGTAGCCTCTCAAATGCTGGGGTTATGGTATGTCCCACTATGCCTGAATTAACTAGATTTCATTGTGATTATTTTAGGCTTATTAAATATTTAAAGGCCTTTATTTAAAAAAACATGTTTTCCCCTACTTTCTGCTATGAAGGCGGAGAACAGTTTCTGTCTGCACCTAGAAATATACTTTCCCATGTCACTCGAAGCTATTTAGGAAAACACATGAAAACATTTCTAACACAACTTTTATAACAAAATGCTGCAGTAGCTTATCCATTTACAGCACTGTAGAAATAGTTTCAGTTATTCCCATTAATACTGAAAATAATATCTAATAGTGCTTCTAAGTTTAGAAGTCATCCTTCAGACACTTAATAGGAAAAATAGTGTATCAGAACTGCTGGCCACTGTCATTGTCCAGAGCACTGTCTCGTATGTAATAGAACTCAGTAAATACTTGTGAATGAATCAATGGGCTTTTCTTTTCAGGCCTGCATTGATGAAAATTTGGACATGGTGAAGTTTCTGGTGGAGAACAGAGCCAGTGTAAACCAGCAAGACAACGAGGGCTGGACACCCCTACATGCAGCAGCCTCCTGTGGTTATCTCAACATAGCAGAGTGAGTGAGCGTCTGTTGCGGGTTTGCTGCAAACTCCTCTGCTTCTCAGAAATGGAATTTCACAAAGATTTTTTTAAGATTTATTTATTTATTTTTAATTATTTATTCAGTGTTCTGAATGCATGTGTGCCAGCAGGCCAGAAGAGGGCACCAGATCTTATGGTGCCACCATAAGATGGTTGCGAGCCACCATCTGGCTGCTGGGAATTGAACTCAGGGCCTTTGGAAGAACAGCGCATGCTCTTAACCTCTGAGCTATCTCTCCAGCCCTCACAAATAGTTATAATCTTTCTAAATTACAGAAGCAGAAAGTTGACTATTAAGAGCTAGCTGACACTGTGTTTTGTATCATTGCTAAACACACAAAATTAGAGTTCTTAACTCTAATTTTTGTTTGCTTCTGCTTTTGTGTAATTAGTATTTTCTGGACTATTCAGCGGCAGCATTAGCCTGGTGTGCTGTCTGGCTAATTTCCAAAAAGCAGAACACATGTGTGCAAGTTGTAGATTTTTTTTGACTTCTCTATAAACCTGTTTTTATTTATTTGTTTGTTTTGATAAGTATTACTTCAGTAAATAGCAAGCTGTGTGCTGGCGCACATAGGACCAAGGCAAGGCAGTGATCGGCAGTGTGCTCCCCAGTGGTTGAATGACTGTGTTTAACATGTTAGTAGTTGCTGACCTCCGTTGGAGAGATTGCCTTTCTTAGGGTATGTGAATTCTGATCACATAGTACCTACTATATGAGAAGCACAAAATAAATGTCGTATATTAAAGAATGATCAGGAATTTTATTTCTAGTTATGAAAGAAACTTTGGCAAAGAAAAAAGATTTCAATAAGCATTTTTAAAATTAGGGCAAATTTAGATTAATAAAGTAAATCTATGTATGGTCTTTTGGAAATCAGATTGGTGAAGTTCTTTTTAAATGATGTGGGGGCTAGCACATTTTTTTCTTATTCGGTAAACAACAGGCATCCATGTAAAGGTCTGAGAACTACATTTGCCCAGGTTTCCTGGAGCGTCTTTAAATGGCTCAGTTTCCTCTTGACACATGGACTCTTAGATGGAGAAGTTAAACCCAGGGGATATCAGAGCAGTGACACACGAGGCCAGCACAGGTGGTGGTTAGGTTGTTGCTTAAGATGATAGGTAACTGGATTGCTCCCACAGCCAAGACCTCTGGGTAGCAGAGTTTTCTTTGTTCTTCATTCCTCTCCCTGTTATGTAACAGGAGAGATCTATAACCTCTTCATCGCCTAGACTGCCTGCTTCCATTTCTGGCGGAATGTTTATGAGTGAGCTACAAAATCTCATTACAGTCAAGAATTCAGTTTTTTTTTTTTTCTTTCTCATTTTTCTAAGGCCAGCTGACTCTTAAAATTAGAGTAATAGGTGGTGTCTTCTTTATGGGAAGTTGCATATAGAGAATTATTGTAGTGCTTTCTGTGGTTTCTTTAATTCATTTTTAAGGAAAAACATAATGCCTTTAAAAATAAATTTAAAATTAGAAATACTTTGGTCAATCAAATATTACCTTGACTGAAGTTAGTTTATCAGTGACAATCACAAATTATTATGCATATGAATGTCTGCCCACAGTGAGCTCTTTCACTGCAATCCACTGCAGAGGTGGGTGGAGCTCGGGCTGGCCTACCCTAGTTTACCTTGTAATACACATATTTTTATTAGACAGTTTTTATTTTACTGTCTTTACTTGTAATATTTTTATACAACAGATCAGAGAAATAACATGACTTTCAAAATTTATTTATTAATTTATTTCTATTTGCTTATTTATTTATTTATTTATTTATTTATCTTTCTCCATAACAATTTTTTTATTCTTTTTAAAATTAATTACACTTTATATAACATGATTATTTAATTGTGGATTGGAATGGAGCAATGACTCAGAAGTTAAATATTGGCTGCTGTTCTATAGACCTGAGTTAGATCTGTAGCATTGACATGGCTGCCTACAACCCTCTATTAATTACAGTCCCAGGGGATCTGGCACCCTCTTCTGGCCTTTCAAGGGCTGTGCACACATGTTGCGCATAGACATTCATTGGAGCAAAACACCCATACACACAAAATAGTAAAAAAATATTTTGTAAATTTAATTAAATAGAGACATGTATCAGCCTGTACCTCTGGCTGACCTTTGGCTCTGTTTGGCCTCAGCAGCCCTTGAACTTCAGTCCTTCTACCTCAGTAGCCCAAGTGAAAGTACAGATGTGTGCTTTTTCTACTTTGGCAGCTGTTTGTCTTGACGAACTTACACCATAAACTTATTTCTAGGATAATTGTCACTGGCTTTCAAGGGAGTGGGAATGAAGGACAGAGAAACTGGCTTTATTGAGGAGACCCACAACCTTTCTATTTCATTCCTTGGTGATCCTTTTTGTCACAGATTTTTACTCTGTATGGGTGTGTGTGTTTAGAGTTTATTTTTCATTTTTGTTCAAGGAGAGTATTAGTTAGCTGGATTGTTCCTAATGATGTTTAATTCAAAAGCAGCAAATTGACATTTAGCATGACTTATAGTTTATTGCAATGCTGATATATATTGAGATTTTTTAAAAAATACACATTTTATTTTCACATTTTCCCTTAAGAGTAGCAAAGGGAGCCAGTGAAGTGGCTTAACAAATAAAGGCACATGCCACCAAATCTGACTGCTCAGGGTTGATCCTTGGAACTTACATGGTAGAAGAAAATGAACTGAGACCTGCAAGTTGTCATTTGACCATCTTATCCACAGATAAATAAATAAATGAATAAATAAGTAAATGAATAAATGTTAGGAAATAATAGCAAAATACCTTTTATCGGTGCTCAGTGGGGCTTTTTGCAGGGACATGTGTGACACTAATGGCAATTCTGAGCCACTTGAGAGTTACCAGGCTCCTCCTGTTTCCTGTTGCTTACTAGTGCATATGTTGATGTTCACCCTTTTTCAGTACAGTTAGTGCTACAGGTTTTCATTTTCTCCTTTGAACTGGAGGGAATGTGGAAAAATGGGAAGCTGTATTCGTTGGTAGAATCTGGTTTTTATGATCATTAGCCCGAGAAAATGTCAGAAAGGGGAGAGGTGGCAGCCTGTGTGACCCAAGGACAGACCTGACCTAGACCCAAGGATAGACCTGACCTTTTAAGGGATAGATAAAGTGTGTGTGCTGTGGAAGAGGTGCAGCTAATGTTTGCAGGAGCAGGAAGGTGCATTAAGGGCAGGAGAGAGGGAATTCGGTTGGTGGGAACAGGCAAAAGATTCTCAAAGGCAAAAGTATTTGAAATGGACCGTGAGAGATGTAAAAGGTATCTGTCTGGGAGATGAGAAGAGAGTGTTCCCTTCTCTTGTAGGAAATACCTCACACTGAGAAGCAGAGCTGGGTGTAAAAGATTGGGGGCTTGCAGGCTAATAAGCAGTTGGGTTTGATTAGAGTATATGTTTCAGTTCAACCAGGCTTATTATATATACTATTTGTATATTGATTTTTTTCAGGGTGCAGAAGTTGTGGTTGAATGCTCACTTGGCTTGAGGGGAAGAAACCAGAAAAGAAAAACTCTTGACTCTGGAGAAATGAAGGAATAATTGGATACAATAACTGGCATTCAGTAGATTTAAAAATGCAGATAGACGGAATTAGCTTTAGAGTTGAGGAAGGTGTCTTCCTCTGAGTCTCTAAGGGATGGAATGCCACTTAGCTGTGTTTTAGTCAGTGTTATATTGCTGTGAAGAGATACCATGAACACAGCAATTCTTATAAGGAAGACATTTAATTGGGGCTGGCTTTTAGGTTCAGATCATTGTCAGCTAGAGAGGTAGCTGAGACTTCCACATCTGGATCTGCAGGCAGCAGGAAGAGAGACAGACAGACAGACAGACTCTAGGCTTTGCATGGGCTTTTGAAACCTCCAAGCCCACTCCCAGTGACACATTTCCTCCAGTAAGACCACACTTTCTAATCCTTTCAAATATCGCCACTCCCTGTTGACCAAGTATTCAACTCTGTGAATATGTATGGGGGCCACCACGGGCTGTATATGTAGAGAGTTGGTACATCAACATTTGTTGAGACCCTATTATGCTGTTATACTAGGCACCAAGAAAGCCAAGCCAAGCTATACTTTTACTTTTATTTTTATTTATTTATTTTTCCTTTGCCAACTCTCAAATGCGCAAACATATATATTGCTTAAAAAAATCTAACCTGTGTAAAATGTAATTTTTTTAATATTACAGTAGATCAATAAATGTTGATTGAATTATTGATGTTTATTGAATTGTTGACTCAATTGAAATATGATTTATATAGTTTTTCTTTCTCTTTTAAGCACTTCTGAGTATCTGACTACTCCTAGAATTATTGGGATTCTAATTGGCTAAAACTAGTTTGATCTCAAAAGACTGAGGCTAATAGCTTCTGCCATGTACTATTTATGTGATTTTAAGAAATTGACTTTTTTCTTAAATTTTTTTTTAATTTTTATTTTTTTAAGACAGGGTTTCTTTGTGTCCCAGACTTGCTTTGTAGACCAAGCTGGCCTTGAACTCACAGAGATCCACCTGCCTCTGCCTCCCCAAGTGCTGGGATTACAGACACAAGCGTGACTCAATTACTTAACATGTTTGAACTTTGATTCTTTAGGGAATTTTTTTTTTTTTACATTTAATTTGTATGTTTGTGTGTGCAATGGTTTGCATAGGAAAGTCAAGAGGGCCACTTGTCTCCCGTTCTACCATGTGAGGACTGACTTAGGTGGTTGGGCTTGTCAGCAATCCCCCCACCCCAGCTAAGTCATCTCTCAGACTCTGAACCTCGGTTTGTTTTTTTTTTAAATAAAAGGTAAGAGTACTTATCTGCATTTACATTGTCTTCATCATAATTTTGTTTAAGATTGATGTATGTGTGTGTGCTCGAGAGAGGTGGGGAGCGAGAGGGGGAGATGGAGAAAGGTGAGAGGGTGGGAGATGGGGGAGAGGGAAATGGAGAGGAGAAGAGGGGGAAAAGAAAGCCCTTTGAAAACTAAAAGGTGCAGGTAAGGTACTGAAATTATCAGCTCTTTCTTCTTCAGGGTAAATATTCTGTATGGATTAGAATATGCTTAGTATTTTTTTTTTTTATGTTTCTTCTTCAGTAATTTAGTTTCCTTTATGAATGAAGATTTACATACTATACTTGTGGAAGTATAATTCATGCAAATTCTTTTTTTATATAATTTATTTAATGTTATGCTCATTGGTGTGAAGGTGTCAAAGGCCCTGGAAATGGAGTTAGAGACAGTTGTGAGCTGCCATGTGGGAACTGAACTCAGGTCATTTGGAAGAGTAGCCAGTGCTCTTAACCACTGGGCCATCTCTCAGGGCCCCAATTCATGCAAACTCTAATGTGTGCTTTATTCTTCAGCTTTCGTACCATTGGCAGTACTAAGTAAACCTCACCTGACACTGCAAACATTTTTATGACAGTTCTTTACATAGTTTTGAAGTGTTTTATTTCTAATACTTGAAGTGTAGCGTGTCTTTTTGAAAATTTATTTGGATCCTAGGAGGTGCACTAGTGAGGGTTGCATGCCCTCCCTATTTTATCCCACAAAGACGCAGTCTCACTTTGTTGAGACTAGTCTTGAACTCAGCTTACAGGCCAGGTTGAGCTCAAACTTGAGCTCCTCCTGCCTCAACATTCTGTGTGCTAGGATTACAGATATGGGCTAAATACTCTGCCCTGCTCCCTATAGTATTTAGAAAGACTTAGTATTTCTAGAAATGAAAGAATTGATGTTAGGAATATGTGTATATAAAAAATCTTGTTGATGTTGCTCTTGTTGGGAAATTGAGAAGCCTATGGTTATAATTATTGAAGGCTACTAGGATGTGAAGTTAATAATAAATGAATAACAAAATACCTCATCTGCACCATATTTAAACCTCCAAATATGCCTTGCTGTACATTGAACTCAAGACACATAGTGTAAATTGATATCAGATTGACAGATAATATTGATTTTTTGCCATGCAGATATTTTATTAGCCATGGAGCCAGTGTGGGTATTGTGAACAGTGAAGGTGAAGTTCCTTCTGACCTTGCAGAAGAACCAGCCATGAAAGATCTTCTTCTGGAACAAGTAAAGAAGCAAGGTAACCCAGGAGACTGGGGGAGGGGGTGGTAGCAGAGGCCATCACACTGCCCCTTACAGAACGTGATCCCTCTTCATTATCATGTGACAGGACAGGATTAAATCTGTCTGCGCAGCATTAGTCATCAACTACCAGTGCCATGTATCCTCTTACTAACTTACACAAGCCTAGGCCAAATGCCCAAAGGGTGTCTAGGCCTTCCATGTCTTTGCTATTCTAAGGTTGTGTACCTGTAGTTAGGAGTGACCTGAGGAAGACTGTGGACTGTTCTTTGTGTGTGTGTGTGTGTGTGTGTGTGTGTGTGTGTGTGTGTGTGTGTGAACACTATATTATCTCTGTTGCACAGGATAGCTTGAAGAAAGGCTCAAATAGAGTATGGCCAAATCCATTTTGTAACTTTGTGTCCTTGGAAGCTATTAAAACCTCTGAAAGGATCTTTAGTCATAGTAACTAGTGTCACTGTTCTGATATTTTTAAGAGACAGGATCTTTTTACTTCTTACCCCAATGTGCCCTAGAGCTTGGACTGTCCTCAGACTTGCAGCAATCCTCCTGCCTCTGCCTCCCTATGTTGAGATTATAGGTGTGAGTCACCTATAATCCATGCCTGGTTCTAGTAGTTTCCTGAGGTAAGAAATTAACTTGGAAGAATACATTCTGCAATTGTGTATTCCTATTTTGTAGTTTTAGAAGAAACTCATTTCAGAGAAAGGGTGGGGCTCTCCTATTAGACACCTCAAAGTCATCTTGTTTTGTTTGCCCAGGCTTTTCATGGACAGCTAGTTCAAATCTTCTTTCATCCAATATTACAGGCATGTACCACCACACCTAGCTTTTGAATTCTTTCATTTTAGAGTAATTGATTAACTATGGACAGCAGGTCTTGGATTCTGTTAAAACTGTTATGAAACTCCAATGGGATCTGTAGCAGGTGGAGAAAAGGGAGGCTCTTCTAAACAACCAAAGTTATTTCCAAAGCTTTAATCGTATGCCAAGCCTGCCTTAAGTGATGGGTAGTCTAGGTCATGCTATTACTGAAGTTCATATTTGGTTTTGTGCTTTATTGAATTAAAAATTTTATGCTAATTTATCCTCCTACCTCACTCATTTTATCGCTTAAAATGTTTTTTTAATGATTTATTTATTTTGTGTATATGGATGTTTTGTCTGCATGTACATCTGCACCCCAGAAGAGGGCATCAGATCCCATAGAACTACAGTAATAGATGGTTTTGAGTTGCCATGTGGGTGCTGGGAATTGAACTAAGCACCTGTAGAAGAGCAGCCAGTGCTCTTAATTGCTGGGCCATCTCTACAACCCCCAATCATCTCCTAAAATGTCTTACAATTTGCAAATGTAAAAGTAAGTCTCAGTTTGAAAACCTACTCTTACTTCGATTTAACTCTTCCTTAAATGCTTTTTTGAAACAATCATTTATATTATGCTTCACCTCATGGCATTGGTAACTCTTACTTTGTCTAGGAGGCTTTCTCTTCACCCTATGTGTTTCCCCATACCAGATAGATGATTCTTCAGCAGTTCTTGTTTTCTTATTTAAGAGCCAAAAAGAAAATTAAAAGCACAGATATAGTTTGCTTATGAATATAAAACCTTTTGAATAGTTGTGTCTATGTTCAGAACATTTCATTATTTTGTATAATGAAGAATGTCCTTTTTTTTTTTAATTTATTGGTTTTTCAAGATTGGGTTTTTTGTGTAGCTTTGGCTGCCCTGGAACTTGCTCTGTAGATCAGGCTGGCCTTGAACTCAGAGATCTGCCTTCCAAGTGCTGGGATTAAAGGCTTACACCACCACTGCCCAGCTAAGAGTTTGGTTGTTTTTTTTTTTTAAACACCAAATCTATATTTACATTTACATATAAATAACATAACTTTAAGCTGAAATATATCATAAATAAAGCATGTTTACTATTTGACAACTTAAATATCAGCAATTAAAATAAATCAAACTGGAATGAAATAAATACATTAACAAAAATCCAACAAATTGAACCTCTTATCACATTTACTGTTGTCCCTCTTATCACATGTACTGTTGCTTCAAAGGGAATGACACACAAAGCAGTTGTATCCCAAGAGTTAATACTGATGGCAAGAACACACTGTGAAGTACAAAGGGCTGTTGAAAAACAGACCACAACACAACAGAACAAAACAAAACAAAAAAAAAAACAAAACCCTGGAATTCTTATGCACCCAGAAATTGTAGCTAGAGAAATCTGAAAGCCCCCCAAATTTTAGCATTACATACATTGACTTGTTTTCTAATAGATTTGGTGAGTTTTTTAAAATATAGGTTTAATTTTTGCCTGTATTTTAATAAACTCTGCCCACACGATTTGTATGTATCGTCCTTACAAGCTTCCTGTACACTTGCTGGATTAGGCAAAGATCTAGTCAGTTATCTTGCAAATGTGTTGGTCTTCAAAAACAGAGTGTCCTTTCTTAAGGTCCTTCTTTACTGGCCTAGATATTGGAGAGTTGATAGCTAAATGGAAAAACTCTTAGAGTATCTTCATATAATTGATTATAAGGGAAACAAAGTCTACATTGCCTTAATAACAGACTATAGTGTTGGCTTCAAACCACTTACTAATCTCTGGATTGTTCTTGGAGCTTCAGGGAAGTATGTACAAGTGCACATGGAAATAAACTTTAAAAGGAGTTCTCTTTTCTGCAGTCTATCACACTATCATGCCTGAAATGGAGACTTTTGATAGTAATCTTGTGATATAATAAGTGGGAGAGAAGAGAGCCAAGAACACTGTGCACTTCCAATGGCAGCTCTGCCACTCATGTGTTTGGGGCCATATGCAAAGCACCCAGCCCTTCTCTGCTTAGTTCCTCATATGGCAAGTGAGGCTAGTAATAGATACTATAGTTACCCAAAGGATTGTTTGGGAACTAATATCATATAACATGTTAAAGGACTTTGCCATTTATAGCTTCATACGAATATTGTAAAGTAAAAACTATCTCGTCTGATTTTTATGTTCTGTTGAAACAATGTTAGGTGTGTACGCTTCATGAATGTGCACCACATAGTGTTTAGCCTGGCTTATTTGCCCTTGGTAATTTTGTAATACAAATGGCATTGCTTTAAACTTGAAGAATTACCAACTTGATGAGATTTATTTGTGCTAATATTTGTATGTTTTGAATCTAATGAAAATATTCTGTCAGACTTGGGTGGAGCTTTAGTAACACTGCTGTTTTGTGTCTGGCTTCTGTAGGAGTTGATCTAGAGCAGTCAAGAAAGGAAGAAGAACAACAGATGCTACAGGATGCACGCCAATGGCTCAACAGCGGGAAAATAGAAGATGTGAGGCAGGCTCGCTCAGGGGCCACAGCCCTGCATGTAGCTGCTGCAAAGGGTTACTCTGAAGTCCTCAGGTATGGAACTGGGTACTGGGAAAAGATGAGATGAGTTCTAGAAGCAGAAATTTTTAACTGTTGTGTATTTTCTTGTTGGTTTTCTCTTGCCCTGTAAAATTGCCTCATATTTCCCTGGTGTTCCTTCATCGGTGGTCTCACTTCCTCTCTTATTGTCCCTCTACCTCAGGTGTATGATGTTAGGTAGACTTGAAGTCCATAGACACAGGAAGACATCTTTCAGTTCTCTGAGTTGTCATTGGCTCTCCAGAAACCTATTCTTCTGACTATACAGACCTGTGACCCTTCTGGTTCTATGATTTAAAGAATTTCTGGGCTCATTACATCAATTATAGATCTTGAGTATGCAATATCCAGCTTTCATAAGAGAATTAGATGCGAGTGTGTGTGTGTGTGTGTGTGTGTGTGTGTGTGTGTGTGTGTGTCAAACCTGATGACCTAAGTTCAATCCCATACATGGTAGAAAGAGAGAACTGATTGCTCCAAGTTGTTCTCCTCCCTCCACTTGCTCACAGTGGCATGCATGTACCCACATTCACCACCACACACACATGCACACCAAATAAATCAACTTAAAAGGTAACTTAAACAAACAAACAAATAAATAAATAGAGAGTTAGACTCTACTGTTTTACCTGTTTCACTTTTCTTATATTTGTGCTTTATGTGGCTTTGGTGATTACTGTTGACAAGATTTCAGAATACAGGGGTTGCTAATGGCACTGTATTTACAGTTGTTGCTAGACTCTCTGAGTGTTCACACTCTACCTAATATGGCCTTTCTAGCAGGTATGACAGTATGTAAGTGTTCTTTCTATATCTGCCCTAAACATGCTAGTCATATGTTGCTCAATTCTTGAAAGGATAACAGTACAATTTGAACTTTAAGAATCATATATTTCAGGCTGGAAAGATGACTCAGAGATTAAGAGCACTGGCTGTTCTTCCAGAGGTCCTGAATTCAATTCCCAGTAACTATATTGTGGCTTACAACCATCTATAATGAGGTCTAGTGCCTTCTTCTGGCATGCAGGCATACATGTAGTAAGAGCATTGTATACATAATAAATGAATCTTGAAAAAAAGCTACTTAAAAAAAAGAATCATATATTTCTTCTTGTATAATACAGATGCAAGTTAGACTGTGGCTTTTAGCCAGCTAGAACCCTCTGTGGGTAATTTTAGAATCTGAGGTAAGGGATTCTACAGAAAACAGTCATGTCCTATAAAGGTCACCTTAAAAGCTCATTGGTATTCTAGAGATATTTGTGTCTTCATTTTCATATACGAATTCCTTTCTGAACTGGAAAATGCAAAGTATACTCTGTAACAGAGTTGTGTAATTTGGCTAATTGGATTAGTTTTAGTTAATCGTAGGTACAAACTGGTCTATGTATTCCTTTTGTATGGTATGTGTTCTAGTTGCTTTCTGTTGCTGTGACAAACACCATGACTAAAGCAGTCTTAGGGAGGAAAAGGCTTATTGGCTTATATAGCTTGAAAGGAGTTCATCGCTGAGGCAAGAACTCAAGCAGGAGCAGAGGCAGAAGCCATGGAGGAAAGCTCTTTACTGACTTACTTCTCTAGCTTGCTCAGCTGCTTCGCTTATATATTCAGCCCTACCCATCTTAGGGATGTCACTGCCCACAGTGGGCAGGGCACACCCACCATCATTAACAATTAAGAAAATGCTCCATAAACATGCTCACAAACCAATCTGGTAGAGGCAATTCTTTAGTTGAAGTCTGTCTTCCTAGTTTGTTTCAAGTTGACAAAAACTAACAGCACAGTGTAGCATGAATATGTGAAGGGAATACCATATGTATAACCTCATGAAAAGGTTCAGTAAAGGTTGTAATTGGTGTTCAACACAGTAATATGGATTTCAGGCTACTCCTTAGAGGAAAGAAGGAACACAGGATGTCTGGAGGTTAGCCCACACCTGAAGTTTTATTGGAGTGATAGCTTGTTTGATGGAAAACTATAAAATAAAGGCCATAAATGTAGTTTTTGGGTTTCCTTCCAGACTTCTAATTCAGGCTGGCTATGAACTCAATGTTCAGGATCATGATGGCTGGACTCCTCTTCATGCTGCTGCACACTGGGGAGTAAAAGAGGCTTGTTCCATCCTGGCAGAAGCACTCTGTGACATGGATATCCGGAACAAACTGGTTAGTGAGCCTGAACCTCAAAAGGGCAATGAGATGAGGTGGCTGGATGCCCAGGATAGGCTAAAGTCTCTGTACCATATCCAGCTGGCTGCACTGGTAGCTGTATCGTCCTCTACCTCCTTGACCTGCTGCTTATTATCAATGTAAAAGTACATTTAATGGCAAAGTAAAATAAAACTCCATCAACGAGGTCATCTGCTTCTACTTGTGTTGAAGACCCTAAAACAAAAAGATATGAAAAAAAGATATCTGCTCTTGACCACAAATGAACTTTGAGAAATCCAAGGTCCCTGTCTATGGTGAGGTATGAAATAGTTTACTAATTTTCAACTCAGTCTTTTAACAGCTGAGATCTCTACACATGGAGTTCTTTTCTTTTTTTTTAACCTTTTTTTTTTCTTTTTTCTTTTTATTAATTACACTTTATTCACTTTGTATCTCCTCATAAGCCCCACCCTACTCCCCCTTCTTCATATATGCCCCTCCCCAAGTCCACTGATAGGGGAGGTCCTCCTCTCCTTCCTTCTGATCTTAGTCTGTCAGATCTCTTCAGGAGTGGCTGCATTGTCATCTTCTGTGGCCTGGTAAGGGGGTGATCAAAGAGCAGGCCAATCAGATTATGTCAGAGGCAGTCCCTCTTCCCATTACTATGTAACCCACTTGGACACTAAACTGCCATGGGCTACATCTGTGCAGGGGTTCTAGGTTATCTCCATGCATGGTACTTGGTTGGAGTATGAGTCTCTGGGAAGACCCCTGTGTTCAAATTTTCTGGTTCTGTTGATCTCCTTGTAGAGTTCCTGTCCTCTCCAGCTCTTACTATTTCCCACTTCTTACATAAGATTCCATGCACTCTGCCTAACAGTTGGCCATAAGTCTCAGTGTCTGCTTTGATAGTCTGCAGGGCAGAGCCTTTCAGAGGCCCTCTGTGGTAGGTTCCTAGCTTGTTTCCTGTTTTCTTCTTCTTCTGATGTCCTTCCTCTTTGCCTTTCGGGTTGGGGATTGAGCATTTTAGTCAGGGTCCTCTCTCTTGATTAGTTTCTTTACATGTACAGATTTTAGTAGGTTTATCCTATATTACATGTCTATATGAGTGAGTATATACCGTGTACGTCTTTCTGCTTCTGGGACAGCTCACTCAGGATGATCCTTTCCAGGTCCCACCATTTATCTGCAAATTTCATGATTTCCTTATTTTTCATTGCTGAGTAGTATTCCATTGTGTAGATGTACAATTTCTGCATCCATTACTCCACTGAGGGGCATCTGGGCTGTTTCCAGCTTCTGGCTATTACAAATAAAGCTGCTACAAACTTGGTTAAGCAAATGTCCTTATTGTGTACTTGAGCCTCTTTTGGATATATGCCTAGGAGTGGTATGGCTGGATCTTGAGGAAGCGCTATTTCTAGTTGTCTGAGAAAGCGCCAGATTGATTTCTAGAGTGGTTGTACAAGTGTACATTCCCACCAGCAGTGGAGAAGGGTTCCCCTTTCTCCACAGCCTCTCCAGCATGTGTTGTCACTTGAGTTTTTGATCTTGGCCATTCTGATGGGTGTAAGGTGAAATCTCAGGGTTGTTTTGATTTGCATTTCCCTAATGGCTAATGAGGTTGAGCATCTCTTTAAGTGTTTCTCTGCCATTCGATATTCCTCTACAGAGAATTCTGTTTAGCTCTGTTCCCCATTTTTTAATTGGATTACTTGGTTTTGCTGCTTTTCAGCTTCTGTAATGGCAGTGATTGTTCATTGACTAAAAGCAGTCTTACCAGCCTCACTTCAAACAACTTACAACCCTGGGACTCTTACCCTATATTGCTTGATTTTCTAGAATTCAGACACATGGTCTTGTCTTTCTCACATAACTCCTGAATCCAGGACTCATTCTTAGACTGTACAGAGTATGTAATTGTACTGGTATTTTTTTTTTAAAGAAATAACTTACCTGTCTCCCTTCTCTTCCTTAAAGGGAAATCATTCCTATTAGTCTTCAGTGTGGGTATGGCCCAGACTTTCCTTCAAGGTTTTAAAGAGCACTTACTGTATTTATCATCATAATAATACTTTAGAACAGGTATAAATATGAATTCCCCTAGATTGTTTGTCAAGAGGCCATAAGATTAGAAATAGTGCAGTGATTTTCTCTCTACTGTTTTGCATGACAGAACTCAGTGTTTGAAGGATTGGCTGTTCCTTAAAGTAGCTCCTAAGTGACTCATGAAGGCATCTCAATGTAGGTTAGAGAGGCAACTGTAGTTTGGGCGTCTCCAGCCCAACTCTGAAATCTGAAATGTTCGTAATCTCAGACTTTGTGTACACTGATTTGATGCCCTAAGTAGAAAATTCCAGACCGTGAAAGCATAAAAATATTTAAAATATTATAAGAAATTATCATTGAGCTATATGTGTATGATATATGTGAAACATAAATGAATTTTGTATTTATACGTAAGTCCTAGTCTCAAGAAGCCTCAATACATATGTATGTATTTATGTACATATATGCATATATTCTAAAATCAAAAGCTCTTCTAGTCCTAAGCATTTTGGACAAAGGAGATTCAGTTTGCATCAGAGGAATAAAGTCAGGATGTAAATAATGAATAGTCCCTGATGAAGTCACATGATTGCTGCTTCTCTTTTCTATGTGTCATGGTGTCCCTTTGTCCTGCTAGGGCCAGACGCCATTTGATGTGGCTGATGAAGGTCTTGTAGAGCATTTGGAGATGCTTCAGAAGAAGCAAAATGTGGTAAGTGTGGTTGATGCTTTCACAGCTTTCCTAGCAGTTTATAGTCTACGCTGGGTGTCTCAGTCACTTCCTTCAGTGTCTTTTTTGTTCAGAGTTGAACTGGATGTATTGCATTTCACAGATGTTATTTGTTCCCTATAGAAACTATCAACAGTCTGCTTGAAAAAAAAAAAACAAAACAAAACCAAAAACATGTTGTAAAAGGCTACTTATCATAAAATAGTCTTCAGGCAGCTAACGGTCAATTACAGAGAAGACTGTATTTCTTCTTTTTTCTTTTTATTTTATTTTATTTTTTCAAAAAAGGGTTTATCTGTTTAACAGCCCTACCTGTCCTGAAACTCACTATGTAGACCATGCTGGCCTCAAACTCAGAGATCTGCCTGCCTCTGCCTCCCAAATGCTGGGATTAAACACACGTAACAAGTAACACAAGTAACACAGCTGTATTACTTTCTCAATGAGGTAATACTGCTGTTGTCACATGGTGTTGGACAGCACTTGGTTAGCAGTGGTTCATAGGTATTTCAGATGGCTAAAACATCCAGAATTCAGTCCTCTCTCTCCTCCTTACTTTAAAACCTTCATTGATTCCATCTGCCTTTCTGCTTGGTGCTCTGCAGAAGGGCTACATACATGAGTGGAAGCCACCCATTGGTAAAGAGTAACCAACTCAGATATTCTGCCAGTGAGTCATTTGGACAGGGGAATAAAATTAGTATAGGACAGAAAAAAAATCACTGGCTTTCTTTTGTTTTAGTTTTTCCATTTGCATATAGTGCAGAGTATGGGGAACTTAAGTTTAGGACAAACACAGAAAATAGAGTGGATTTAGATTCAGAATAATATAACTCAGTGATGTAACAGATCAGTATATCTGGCATGCGGAGTGTTTGGCATCATATCTGGACTGTTGAAGCAGAATTCTTGTTACTTTAGGCTCAGTTAGAAAGCTACATACATGAAGTTCAGACAGACAACTTATGGTTCATATATTTTCTTCGATGAATATTCAGAATCACTTGAGTGGTAGGACAGTCCAAATGCTATTTCCTATTAGCTATTAGCTGCATACTATTAGCAGCAGCAGCCTTTCTTAGGCTAGAGCTTTATTTTACATAGTTAAGTTTTTGTGTTTTTGTAAAATCTTGTCCCCTGAAGTAATTTTTAGATTCACATAAAATTGCAAACATACATGCCCTTAAACATAATTGGGTTTGGAGCATAAATGTTATCCCCCCACAATCATTTGAATTCACTTCTGGGCCTCCAGGCTAGTCTGAACTTGCAGTCCTTCTGCCTGAGCCTCCCTAGTGACCAATATGATGGGTTTGCACACCCAGGCCCAGCTTCACGACATGACCTTATTGTACTAAGGGGGACAGTGTTTGTCTTTGTCCTCTGCCTCACTTTAGGATCCAAAGATATAAGTGTTTTTTGTTTGGAGGATAGAGACCATTTCCCCCTAAGGGCTTATTTCTCTTTCATTTCTTTAGAGTTACTGCCAACTTATTTTGGTGTGTGGATCATAAAGAATTCTTCCTTCCTTTTGGGTCTTTCTTTATTCCTTAGAAGCTAGACTTTTTTTTTTTCCCCCTTATTAAGGTTTGATTTGGGATATCGAAGGGACAGTTTTCTTGAATCTCTATCACCATGTTTTCTCTTCTACTTTGGATAAAGAGTTTTCTCTGTTACTTTCTTCCAAGGAGAAGGTGGTGCACATGGTGATAATGCATTCATCTTTTTTTTCTTTTGATTCCATTCTCCCTCTTTGGTTTTTGTCCTGTTTTTTTTTATTATTATTATTATTATTTTTTTTCAGAATGATGGTACCATTTTGGCACTTCTTAATAATATTGGCTTTTCACAAATTGCCAACTTGTCCCCTTTCCTCTCTTACTTTCTGAATTTCTAGCTTCGAAGTGAAAAGGAGACACAGAATAAGCTCATTGAATCAGACCTAAATAGCAAGTTTCAGAGTGGACTCTTCAAGAAGTAAGATACAAGTTTACTTGTATGTAAGGAATGAGATGAGCTTGATGCTGTGTGTGTGTATGCATGCATATGCACGTCCACACAGATCTGTGTGTTGTTTGAGAGTTTTTATATTAAAATGATTCTGTGTTTGATTTCAGTCAAATGATCTTCAAAAGGGGAAATGTTTGTGGACAAGAGGAGATAGCACTGATATTGCAGCACTAAAGATGAATGAATATGCTTTATAGTGAAAAACTATTGGCAGCATCTCTTCTAGCCTAGCCTGGGAGTTCTCAGTCCTGTCTTATTATACAGAGTATTTCCTCAGCTCAGGAATTGGTCTCTTTGTTTACCACTGTTTCAGTGCCTAGCAAGGTTTGTGGATGTAATAAAACTCAGTGAAGATCTGTTTAATGATTTTTTTAAAAAAATATCTGCTCTTTGACCATTTCTTCCTGTTATTCATGGTTCTCTTATCTGTGTGTTGAATAGACAGAGTCTCCTTGAGTCATACTCTAAAGTCAATAATAAGCCTGAGGCTGTTGAAAAGCCAAGGGTCTAAGAGAACACACACATACAAGAAGGATTTTCATGCTTTTGCTGTTTTTTCTACATACAGATTTATAGATTTGTTTTCTTTATTATGCCTGATTGTCAGTGAGCTTAAATGGTTTGTCAATTCAGCTTTCAAATTGTGCCTTTCATTTAGCAAAGAGAAGATGCTTTATGAGGAAGAGATCCCCAAGTCCCAAGAAACAGAGGAAGAAAATAAAGAATCCAGCAGCTCCAGCTCAGAGGAAGAGGAAGGGGAAGATGAAGTTTCTGAATCAGAAACTGAGAAGGAGGCAGGTAAGGCAGAGACCCCTCATGTCTATTGCCTGTCAGAATCTGGTCAGGCCTCACAGGCTTCCAGAAGAACTTGAAGTAGTTCCCAAGAGATTGGATTTCTAAGGACAATGTGCTTATCAAAGCCTTGAGCTCAGTTAAAATATACCTGCCAGTTCTGATGCAGCCATACGGTAATGTGTATAGAGAAATCTTGCACTAAGAACCATGTCTTGCCCTTAGGTCGATAGGTCAGCCATAGAGACTAGATTCCAAGAAGCCAGTGTGCTGAGAGACATGGGACTTATAGAGACTTTAGATTAAGTATTTTCAACACACTGGTAGAAATTTGCATTTAGTTATTATATGATTCTGATTCTGTAAACTGAATCCTAATTTTTTTCTTATTTTGTAAAGCTTCATCAGTTCCCGAGTGAAGGAATTAATGAAAGAACAAATCAGATTTACTTTTATTACTCTCATTAATAATATATACAATTTTTTTTCATGACCATGGGAGATTAACTCAGAAGATAACTAAAATCTTTAGATGCACAAGTCTCTTATATATGTTGCTACATCGTTTGCATCGAATCTGCGTACACTTGCCTGTGTACTCCAGACTGTTTCTCTGCTGCTTATATTACCTGGTACAGTGTAAATCATTTGTATACTGTACTGCTTAGGGATTGATAAAAATGTAAGAACACAGATCTGAAAAAGAAAAAAAAAAATCTGTATATACTTAGCACAAGTACAAGGTCATGGTTTTTTGTTTCCCAGTATTTTCAGTTCATGGTAAGTTGAAGGACTGAGGCTGTATCTCAGTTGTTTGGCTTTGTTGATAGTTTCTCTCAGTCATGAGAGAATACTGCCCTTCTTAATCTGAAGTTCATTGACTGTCACCAAAGGAAGTTAGAGGCCATTAGTTTTATAGAGAAGGCAGGCAGTTTTCAGGAAAGGGGAATTGACTTTATATTTATGGGGCCTTCGATCTCCATCAGATTATTTTATTTTATTGTTTTTATGAATATGGTACTTTGGATGTGTGTCTGTGCACCATGTGCTTGCAGTACCTGTGGATGGCAGAAGACAGCATTGGATTCCCTGGCACTGGAGTCACAGATGGCTGTGAATGCCATGTGGGAGCTAGAAATGGAACCCAGATTCTCTGGAAGAGCAACTAGTACTCTTGACTGCTTATCCATCTCTGTAGCCTCTTAAAATTTAAAAAAAAAAAAAAAAAAAAAAATATATATATATATATATATTTAATCATTTGTAGCTTGTTCTGGAAAAGCTTGTATTACATCCACCAAAAAAACTACAAATGTCTATATTTTGTTATTTGCATTATTTACTGAGTAGCCTCACAGTTTAGCCTTTACACAGTATTTGGAATTCATATTTGGGCTTGCTCTATGCTACATTTTTGTTGTTGTTGTTACCCACTATTATCTTAGAAAAATGGGAGAAAGCTACCAAAACTGCTGCTATTGCTTCATGATTTGTACCACTGCCTCAGGTCTTATTCCTTTCAGACTGTGTTGGTTTGAGTTACTACCATGCTAAACACCATGGCCAAAAGCAAGTTGGGGAGAAAAGAGTTTATTTGGCATATGCTTCCACATCCATAGTCCATCTCTGAAGGATGTCAGGACAGGAACTCAAACAGGGTGAGAAACTCGACTCAAGAGCTGATGCAGAGGCTCTGAAGGGGTACTGTTTACTGGCTTGCTCCCTCTGCTGACTCAGCCTGCTTCCTTATAGAAATTAGGACTAGGAGATGGTGCCACTCAACAATGGGCTGGGTCTTCCCCCCAATCACTAGCTTAAAAAATGCACAACAGTTTTGCATTTTTAGGCTTGCCTATAGCATGATCTTAGGGAGGCATTTTCTTTTTTCTTTTCCTTTTTTTTTTTTATTCCCCTGAAGTTCTGTGTAGTCCTGGCTATCCTGGAATTCACTCTGTAGACCAGACTGGCCTCAAACTCACAGAGATAGCCTCCCTCTGCCTCCCAAATGCTAGGATTAAAGATGTATACTACCACTGCCTGGAAAGAAAATGTCTGGAGTCATTTTCTGTCTTTTTAAAATTTTTATTTTATTTAATTTTATTTACTTTACATCCCAAGGTTTCCCCCTTTCTCCTCTCCTCCCAGTTCCCCATTCCCCTCTTTTCCCTTTATACTTTCCCTTTTACCCCAAGAAAAGGGGAGCCTGCCTCCCCCCCCCCCATGCCAACCCTCCCCCACACATCAAGTCACATCAGGACTGAGTATATCCTCATCCACTGAGGCCAGGCAAGGCAGCCCTGCAAGAGGGAACTGATCCAAAAGCAGGCAATAGAGTCAATGTTAGAAACCATTCCCCCCTCCACTCGCCAGGTGACCCATGTGAAGACCAAGCCACCCTTTGGCCATATATGTGCAGGGGCCTAGGTCCAGACCATGCATGCTCATTAGTTGATGTCTCAGTTTCTGTAAGCCCCTGTGGGTCTGGATAATTGTCTCTGTTGGTCTTCTTGTGGGGAGACATTTTCTTAATTAAGGTTCCTTCCTTTCAGATGACTTTAGTTTGCATTAAGTTTGACATAAAACTATCCAGCACACGGACCATATGTATACTGCTATTGAAATAAAATATTGACAGCACCCTTATAATCAAAGTTTACTTCTGTTCAGAAATCTTCTATGGCTAGCTCCCTCATTCCATCTTTGTCTGCAGAGTAAGTCCCAGACCCTTTAGCCTAGCCTGCAAGGTCTCCAATAGTCTAGCTCCAACAGACATTTTCAATGCTCTACATAGGCAAGAACATACTGTAGCTAAATTGAATTGCTTGGTTTTCTCAAACATTACCTCAGCATTCCTGGCAGTGAATGTTTAATTTTGCCTTTTAATTCATTTCAAACCATCATAAATACTTGTTCGTTGAGTTCTTTTAGACAGTGTAGGAGCTCGAAGAGTGAAGTGTTTTTCTGATACAAAAAGTTAAAACAGTTGGATCCTGAATTATCTTTTATACTGCAGTGACGAATACCTGAGATGAACTTTTTAAGGGGAGGGAAGATTTATTTTGGCTCATGGTCTCAGTCCACAGTCAGCTGGCTCAATGTTTTAGAACTGTGGTTAAGCAGACTATCATGGTATAGGATGGATGTGGTAGAACAGAGCTGCTCGTGTCATAACAGCTGGGAAGTAGACAGGAAAGGGTCAGAAACAAGATACTCACAGTGACATGCTCACCTCCTACCATATCCTAAGAATGCTACTAGATTATCAGTCTGTCAATGCATATCCATCAGTGAAGTCAGAGCCTGATGGTCCAGTCGCCTCTCAGTGAGTGTGTATACTAAGTAGGGACTGAGTCTTCAATATTTGAGCCTAGACCTGTGACAGTTATTCTTGTCAACTTGATAGGATCTAGAGTCACTTTGGAGACATTTCTGGTTATGTCTGTGAAGAACTTTCTATATTAGATTATAACTGAGATGAGAAGATGCACCATAAATTTGGGTAGCACTCTTCTGCAGGTTGGGTTCCCAAACTACATTAAAAGAAAAAAAAAAAAAAAAACAGGCTAGCTGAGCACAAGCATTTGTCTGATTGTGAACGTGATATGGCCAGACATGACGTCTGCTCTTGACACTATACCTTCCTTTCCATGATGGACTGTATATTCTAGAACTGTAAGGCACAATACCACCTTCCTTATGTTTGCTTTTGTCAAGTCTTTTGTTGAGACAAGTAAGTAATACAAGCCCTTTTCTGTTTTCTTACGCTGTGCCTTTTTACTTCGTTTCTATCTCTGTAGTATGGTGCAATTATTTCTGTTCTAGTAGTTACCAGTTTTTCTGAGAACACTGAATTTATTGTTATACTCCCAGTTTCAGCATATGACATCCACTCATATTCACTAAGTGGTTTTGTTGACTGTACCTAGTAGGGGAATAGAAAGCATTATGAGAATAAAACACATGTCATGTGAAAGAAGTAAATGCAGTCTGGTACTCACCAATAGGTAAGATTATGGCTCATTCTGGGAATTATAATATAACTTTACATCTCTATAGTGCTTTGTAAACAGTATTTAATTCCCATAACTATACTTTGGGGCATAAATCATTATCACTCCTATTTTAGGATGAGATATTAACATTTTACAATGTTAGGTGAACTGAGTTTCATAGCTAGCTAGTGGCAATGGCTCACTGGGTGTAGAACTCCTTACAGTCGAAGGGGACAGTGGAAATTTTCTGTATAAGAAGTGAAAGATGAAAACTGTAGAAAATATGGGCTGGAGTGATGGCTCAGAAGTTAAAAGCATTTGCTGCTTTTGAAGAGGACCCAGATTCAGTTCCCAACACCCACAGCTGCAGCTCACAACTGTCTGCAACACCAGTTGTAGGGAATCTGATGCTCTCTTCTGATTCTGTGGGCACCAGGCAGGCATGTGGTACAAATACATATGCAGGCCAAACACTTAAACATATAAAAATGATACTAATAAAGAATTTACTTACAAAACTAAAAAAGTATAAGATTCCCGAGGATGATAGGGAAAAAAAAGAGAGATGTGAGAAAGAATCTCAGGGCATTCTTTCTTTAGAAACTGAAGTGATGTTTGTAAAGGAAACAAAGACATATGACCAAGAGGTTGAAGAAAAGCAGGACGTGTATTTCTGCCTCAGAGAAGCCAGCAGTGGTGAGCAGTCATGAGACAGGAACACACAGTGATGATACAGCAATTAGGAAATCACAGTAATCCTAGAGAGCAGCTTCAGTAGCCTGGCTCAGGCAGAAGCCAGATGGTTCTAGCAAACTCCCCTACTCATTTCTGTAGTTCTTTGCCAACTGAAATTTTACTCATGTCTCAGAGCTCAACTCAAATCAACTTTTGCTGCCTTGCCATGTCGATACATATTTCCCACCTCCCTTGACTTTAGTAGCTATTTGTTTGAAGCTTTTTAATATTAATTTTCTCATGCTACTTAATATTTTTGAACTATTTCTATTTTTTTTCTCCCTCGTTCTGCTGCCCCTGAATTTGAACATTCTTACGTGTCTTCTATATCTTTCTGTGTGCCATATGGCCTTCTGTGTGTAGGTGTTCATTCAATACCTGGTAGAGTGCATGGAAGTGTATTTTTACCTAAGCCTTTTCAAATTTTTTTTTATTTATTACAATTTATTCACTTTGTATCCCAGCTGTAGGTCCTTCCCCCATCCCCTCCAATCCTGCCCTCCCTCCCTCTTCTCCTCCCCCCATGCCTCTTCCCCCGTCCACTGATAGGGGAGGTCTTCCATCCCTTCCATCTGACCCTAGCCTATCACCTGTAATTCTAGCAGTTGGAAGGTAAAAGTAGAAGGATCAGAAGTTCAAGGTCATCCTCAACTACATAATCTTTGATGTCAAACTGAGCTACATAAGACTCTGTCTGGAGGGAAAAGGGAGTTAAGAAAAACAACAACAAAACAACCAAAGGCTATGTGAACTCTATTCTGTGGCTTGATAATTGGAAGGGGATCAGCTGGATAGCTTGCATCTTTCTTATGGCAGTGGTGTGCTTATTCATATTTGTGCCTTCAACTAGTAAAGCATATGAAGTGATAGTTGGTCTTAGATGATTTTGCTCATGTTTCTGGTGGTTGGCTGTGATGTTCAAGAGCAAGTGATTGCTCCTCATCAAGCAGGCCTGCCCCTCTTTCTTCATGTGGCAGCTGGATTCTGAAATTAGTTACAGAGGGCAAGGCTGAGTTTCTCAATTGCTAGTGTTTCAGAGGCCACAGCAAGCCACTTGGCCAAGCCCAGAGTTGATGTGTGAATAAGGCATGAAGGTATGAGTTTAGGAATGATGCATCAGGATCCAGTACTGTAGCAATCTATTTCATTTGGCTAATAAGCTAGATTTCTTGTAGCTTAGAGATATTTAGTACTTAAAGAATGCCTTGATCATTATAGTAACTACCAAATAACAGCATTAATAACATAAAGGGGCTTAAGATAGCCAGTGAGCTATGCTGTTTTAAAATGCTATTTCTAATCTTCATAAAAATTCTCATAATGCAAACATTAAAATCTCTGATTTAAGTCATATATGTAACTTACTATCACACAGTTAGGAGTAGCTTATAATTATCACAGGATCCATGTGGTGTACTGGATCTGTTTTCAGAGCATAAATATCAGAATCATAGCCCTAGGTACAGCCACTGTGCTGGATATTAATTGATATGCAACCAGATTGATGATTCTGCTGGGCTGGAACACTGCTAATTCTGTGAGTCCAGTTACTAAAGTTCTGCAACTTAATCAACATTCTTTGAAATCTTTTCTACTGTTAGGTCCTATTGTAACCCCAAGAATGACTCATTGCTTAAATTAGGCCGTCATTTACTACCAGTGGATGTGTGAATGTGATCACTAAGACATTATTCCTCCTCCACCTGTCTGTCTTTCAGCTTTCAGCTTTCTTATTTTCTTCTTCAGAGACTCTGCCCTTTTTTGAAATCTGTAATACCTGTTGATCTGAATCTATTAAATGATTTTGTATTTTTATTATAATGTGTCTTTTCTTTTTATTGTAATTCCCTATGAAGCAAAGTCAGTCTTATGCATTTTTCTGTTTTTATTTCCTGGTCAACTTCCATATAAAACTGAACAGATTTTTGATAAGGATGAATTTTACATATAATATAAAGACACACACATCAATGCAGAGATAGTTTTTATTGGAATTTGGAGCCTACCAAGATAAGGATATCCTTGAATTTTTTTCTACTGACAATTGTGAGAGTTTGTCCTAGTGTGAGTTCAGACATTCATTCCATTGTCCTAATAATCTGTTTTGATATGGCAAAACTTTTTGTCTTAGTAGAAAAGTATTTATACATAAAAATATAAGATTTTCATATTTATACTTGTTGCTTCTCTTATCTTAAATAACAGATAAAAAGCCAGAAGCCACTGTCAGCCATTCCAACTCTGAAAGCAAGAGTCGTATCATGGAGCAGATCCCAGCCCCAGTTCAGAACACCTTCTGTGCCTCTTCTGCTAGGAGAGTGAGTACTTGGGAATTGATCTGAGGTTATAATTCACTCTACTGCAGTAACACACATTTACAAAGGCCTCAAAGATGCATTTTTGCAAAACAGTAGGAGCACGTGCTTGCCTGTATTAGCCTCTTACACCAAAATACCATAAAGTATGACTTAAAAAATAGGACTTTGCTTCTGAAAGTTTGGAGGGCTGGAAAGTTTCCAGAACAATATGCTAGCCAATTGTTCCTCAAAAGCGCTGTCTTCCTGGCTTAATGATGCCTCCTTCTTGCTGTATCCTAATGTGTAGAAAGAGCACTAGTGTCTCTTTCTGAGAAGGGCACCAGCCCTACCCTGTTGACCTCATTCTACTTTTGTCACTTCCTCAGAGGCCCAGTCTCCAGATGAAGTCATGATGGTTAAGGCTTCAGTAGGAATTTTAGAGGGACACAAAAATTCTGTCTATAACACTGTCCTCCCCATCCTTGGAAGAACAATACCAAACAAATATGGCTACAAATGTGTTACAATAATGGGGATAAAAATATCCTGAGACCGAAAGATTGTGTTTGCCTGTTTTCTTCATATTGAAAATGAAAATAACTGTATACAAAGTAGACTAGGTAGGAAGACATATAGCATTCAGATGGTTTTGATGGCAATTGCTTTTTCTACTTTTCATGAAACTTTAGTGTCCTGGGTAAGGTTGTTGCCCTATATGTTGGGCAAGGGTGGGAGAATAAGTCCTTGTTGAAATGCCAGAGGCACTCCTGCAACATCTATATGTAGGCCTCAAAGAAGCTGTAGCCTTCTGGCAGAGAGAGAGAGTTAATCTGAGGTATTTGGAATGGGCAATTGGGAAAACTCTCTGGCCTTAGAGGTTTTTAACTGGCCACCATAGTGGAAACCAAGCAAAATGTAGCCATAAAAATGTATTTATTTTTAGAAGCATCATTGTGAATCATTAGCCAAGCTTCAGATAGAGTGCCATCCATGCTCACTATACAGCTATTTGCTTGCACCTTAAAGGCTGGTACTAATTCTAGGTGTGACTGCACTTCCTACTTTTTATAAAAGAACAATACCAACTTAAATACAAACACACGTGCCCCCTCTGTTTTGCTAAACTAATACTGGGCAAGGGGAAAGGATTCCCATTAGAGTCATGGTGACTTGTAAAAAGGAAGGAGCTCATATTTAAACGTCCAGATGATTTATGACAAGAGAAAAGAGTGGAAGGTGGATGATGATGAGTGGCTTTTACTCTACTAGTCAGCAAAGATGACCTGGTTTTAGAAGAAAGACCCAAGATTTTTTTATAAAGGTCTCTAGACCCTAAGAAAGGGACTGTTTCCTGGCATCTGAAAGACCCTGGTCTGGTTTCTGGCTAGCTCATGATGTTTCCCCACTTTATTTGTTTCTCTGTTTATGCAGTACTGAGGATTGAACCTGGTATGTATAAGCCTTGTATATGCTAAGCAAGCACTCGACCAGTGAACCATACCACCATCTGGTTTCCCTGCTTTAGATAAAGACCATGTAAAATTGTCCATGACGTGTTTTTGTTTGTTTTTAGTGCTGACGCTACAACTTAATGTCTTGAACAGCCAGACTAGCATAGTACTACTGAGCTGCATCCTGTTGGAAATGTTCTTTTCCTTTTCTGTGGTTTTGAGACAGGGTCTTATGTAGCCATAGGCTGTGCTAGCCTCAATCTTGCTATGTAGCTGAGCCTTACCTTGATCTACCTGCCTTTATCTCCTAAATGCTGAAATTATAGGCATGTGTCACCATGCCCAACTGAACCTTCCTTTTTTGGTATTAAAAATTCTTATTAATGAAATTGTGGTGATGGTGAACTATTGATTTCTTTGAAAGGTGTTCTATCTAGGCAGAATAAGAAAGATGGTTATGTTCTCAGCCCTAAATTTTATCTTTTAAAATTTCCTGCTCAATAAAATTGTCAAACTCTTTGAAATTGATGTTTAATATGAAATACATTATTTTCTTAATATTATAGTTAGATTTTTGTAGAGTCACCACTAGTATTAACTTAACTTGAGTCATCACATGAGAGACCTTGGAACACTCAGCCCTAAATGGGATGTTTCCCTTAAATCCCTCCCCTCATGGCTCAGGGAACCCTGTAGAAGAGGAGGCAGAAAGAATGTAAGAGCCAGAGGGATGGAGGACACCAGGAAAACAAGGTTCTTTTAAATCAATATGATCAAAGCTCATATGAACTCACAGAGACCGAGGCAGCATGCACAGAGCTTGTACTGGTTTGAACAAGGTCCTTTGTGTATATTATGCCAGTTTAGTGTTCTTATGGGATTTCTGAGTGTACAAACTAGTGGGTCTCTTTCTTGTGCCTTCTCTTGGGTCTTCTTATCCTTGTGTTTGTTTTGTCCAATTTTGATATGTTAGTTTTATTTTATTATATTATACTTTATTATGATCTCTTAGGAGCCTGTCTGCTTACCAATGAGAGATAAAAAGAGAGGGAAGGGATCTAGAAAGCAGGAGAGATCAGGAAGAACTTTGAGTAGAGGGAGGGGAAACTGTAATTATGTGAGGAAAAATATCTGTCTTCAATAAGAGGAAATAATTAGTTCATCATGTGAAAGAACATTGCTTTACATATATTTATGCATTAACTCATCCTGTTTCTTCAGACTGGATTGGAGGGAGAGAAGAATTAAGCTCATTACCACAGTTTTACACACAAGCACATTGAGATATAGAGAAGAAAAGTAGCTTATTTTTTAGGTACCCAGCAAGTCAAGAGAAAATGAATGATCAGAATATGGTCTTCTGGTCTCCAGGACAGTATTGGGTCACAAGGACAGCAAAGGGCTTCCATCCTCAGAGCAGGTCTGTGGGTAGGAGCACTGAGAATTGGAATTCTGAAGAAAGAGCATCTAGCCTCTGCTAAGTGAGTGGGCACAGGGGCAGCAAGGCTGCCAGGGGCCTATCCTAGGCTGCTCCACTGAACTTCTCAGGTGGGGAAAAGCAAGTAGGACAATGCAGAATTGAGTACCAGAACTTTTTTCCTTTCCTTTTTTTCTCCTTCATAGTTGTCCAGTCTTTTCAACAAGGCAGAAGAACCCAAAGATGAATCTCCTTCTTCATGGAGACTGGGACTCAGAAAAACTGGCAGTCACAATATGCTGAGTGAAGTGGCCAATTCCAGGGAGGCCTTTCGAGACCGAGGTTCTTCCATCTACCGTTCCTCATCAAGCCCTCGGATTTCTGCTTTATTGGATGACAAAGATAAGGTGTAGTGGGGGGTGGGGTGGGAGGCAAGAACACATGCAGGGCATTCTAAGGCAGTCCTCCTCTGTGAAAATTCAGTCCTGACAACAAATGGAAGTATTTGCTAGTCCCGCAGTTGACTGCAGCAGTAGGACTGTGAAGATGTTTCTTAAGTGAAGGACAAAAGTAATTCCTCATTACAAAAGGATGAGTGTCTTTCTGCTTCTCGGAGAGAGCAACAGAACCAAAATATCTGGGCCCAGGAGTCTTTTCTGAGACTGATACTCCAACCAAGGACCATTCACAGAGATAATCTAGAACTCCTGCACAAATGTAGCCCATGGCAGCTCAGTCTCCAAATGGGTTCCCTAGTAAGAGGAACAGGGACTTTCTCTGACATGAACTCAGTGGTTCCCTCTTTGATCACTTCCCCTGGAGGTTACCAGGCCACAGAGGAAGACAATACAGCCAGTCCTGATGAGACCTGAGAGGCTAGGGTCAGAGGGAAGGGGAGGAGGACCTCCCCTATCAGTGGAATAGGGGGAGGGGCATGGGAGGAAACTAGGGAGGGAGGATTGAGAAGGGAAGAGGGGGGGTGGCTACAGCTGGGATACAAAGTGAATACATTAAAAAGAAAGCAAAATAAAAGGATGAATGGCTTTTGGTATAAGGCATTTGTAAAAATGAGTTGGCCTTGTCACTTTAATAGTTTCATCAAGTAATTTTTTATTTGCTAACATTTTCATGGGCAAAAAAAAAGAAAGCCTTAAAAAGGAGCTTTCTCTATTGGCTTTTTTTGTGTTCATTCTTTCTTACCTAGAGCAAAACAATGAATGCTTCAGAGAAAGTTGAACATGGCCCAAATGGTTCTTTTGAATAAGCACCAGAAAATCTTACTGTTTAGAAGCAAAGTTGAACTTTAATGCAGCTGGATACATTAGCCATAGTGGTTTGTTGCTTGTTAAAAATTAAAACAGGTTGGCCTGGAACTTGCTTGTGTAGCATCGGCCTTCCAAGAGCTGGGATTCCAGCTGTGTACTGCCATGCCCTGCCTTGTAGAACATTTCAACGAGCTATTTTTCTTTTATAGAAATATATGATTAGGCTGGCTTCACAAACAGTTCACCATTATATTCATCAAAGAAGAATTTGGTTTTAGATTTTACTGGGCTCACTTAGTGGCCTTTTCCAGGGTTTTCCGTGTTATCATAGTCCTCTTACTGTCTTGCTTTTCCCAAGACAACTTGAAGGGATGAACGCTAGAAGTTGGGTGTGGTGTATCTGTTGTATGTGTCCCTAAGGAAGATGAATTTCAAGGAAAAAAAATAGCTGGAAACTGAATGAGACTGTTGTATGAAGGACACTATGTAGAGCTGCTTGTGGCTTCTCAGCCTCCTTCTCACTCCTCTCAGAGCTATCCTCTGTATACCTTGTGCTGCTTCCTTCATGGGAGCTCTGTGACTTTCCTCTTGAGAATTATTTTCCTTCATACAAGATTTTGATGAAGGAAAGGTAGGAATAAACTTTGAAAGCTAACCTTTTGTAGTTCCACTTAAAATAAAATTAATGAATCTAGATATGAAAATATGTAACTCTCATAAGTTCTACTTTTCTCTCCTACTTGAGAATTAAGGCAAAATCTGTTCCTTGGCTGGCCCTGAACCAAAATCTTCCTGTTTATACTTCATAAGGCCTGGGAATACATATATACCACTATGCCTAGCAAAATTATGCTTTTTTTTTTTTTTTTTTACCAAAAAATGTTTTATGCTATGTCAGTATTGAACCCTCATTGCATTTTACATGCTTTTATTTTATAGGAAAGAGAAAACAAAAACTATTTTAGTACACTAGCACCCCGGAGACTCAGCAGCACAAGTGACATTGAAGAAAAGGAGAACAGGTAATCAAAACATGCCAGAAGATGATTTCTTTCAGCCCCATAGGGATCTGGCTATTAGTCTTCTGCCTTTTCCAACAGATGTCCTAGGACATTATGGATTGCTTGTCCTGCTCAGAATACCTCCCAGCCTTTACTTTCTATCTGCCAGTTCTTCACCCTTTAAGTTGTAACTTCAGTTTAGACATTACTGTCTGTAGGACCCTGACCCTTCCAAGTCTGAGTTAGTTTTAGTACCCCCGAAAGCTCTCTGAAAGCAATCCATGTCTATTTTGTTTCTCAAGCCACTCTGCCATGCCTAGCATATTGTGTAAAACATAGTAAACATTGAATAGATTGTTTACTTGAAATGATCAGCTTCTAATTTGTAAAGAAGTAAAATTTAATGCCTTCTTCATCAATTAAAATGAATAATGGAGATTTTAAAATGTTGCTACATTTCAAGGCATACCCAAACTAGACCCTTTTTTATGAAGGCATGCTACTCTAACAGGAATCACCTGGAAGCCTGTTGGAACTGGATTTCAGGCCTCAGCTCAGAGCTTCTGAATCAGAATCTGAATTTTAGCAGAATTTCCTAAGTGATTCAGATAAACATTAAAGCCCGAGAGGGATTGTGCTAAGCCTCCAGCAAAGACCCCAAGTTCTTGATTGTGGGTACAAAAAACCTACTACTGCTTCTTCTGGATATTTTCTTACTGTAATGCTAGGGAGGCACTGAGCAGCATGCCTACTTTTTTTCCCCTTTGCATCATTAACTCCTTTGCAACCTGCTACTAGGGATTAGTACAAGGTATTTTTTTAAGAAAGTGTTTTTTTTTTTCAAGTTTTTAAAAAATTTATTTACCTTTATGTGCACTGACGTTTTGCTTGCATGTATCTTTACATGAAAGTGTCAAATCTTGGAGTTATCAACAGTTGTAAGTTGCCATGTGGGTGCTGGGATTTGAACCAGGGTCACTCTGGAAGAAGAGTCAGTACCCTTAACTACTGAGCCATCTCTACAGTCCTACAAGGTACTTCTTAAATAAGAGTCACAAGTGACTCCTCATCACAAAAGGGTGAGGGGTGTTTGTTGTGAGGTGTAACTCGGTACCTGTTGGAATGATAGAATTGATGGAATTGATAGAAGAAAGCCAAAATTAGTATAGGAAACAGGTATAGAAAACAGATCATGCCGGGCGCAGTGGCTCATGCCTGTAATCCCAGCACTTGGGGGAGCTAGAGGCAGGCAGATCTCTGTGAGTTTGAGGCCAGCCTTGTCTACAAAGCAAGTCCAGAACAGCCAAGGCTACACAGTGAAACCCCATCTCAAAATAAACAAAACAAAAAACAGGATCACTTGAAAACTGTGCCTATTTCTTTAACATGTTTCAGTTTTCCATTGGCTTTTCTCTATTTATAGTCCAAATTGGTCATAGGAATGATTGTTTTGTTTTTTCTTTCCTGCCTCTACAGGGAGTCAGCTGTTAATCTGGTGAGAAGTGGCTCCCACACTAGGCAGCTATGGAGGGATGAAGCAAAAGGAAATGAAACTCCACAGACAATTGCTCCTTCCACTTATGTGTCAACTTACTTGAAAAGGTACCAGCTGCAGAGGGTGGGAGGTGATCTTCAATTGATCCTGCTAATATGGGGAACAACTGCATGCTTTTTATATCCAATTAGCACCACAGAAATGAATGGCTTTTAGATTTCTTGGGATCAACATTTTCAGTAATTAAAATTAATTGTTCTTTTAATAACTGAGTTAAAGTAAGCCAGTTCCAATCCCCACCACAGACCCAACCTTACACTCTGTCTTTTCAGTCCTATTAAAATTTCAGTCTGAAGTGGCATCTAGTGCTCTGTGGGGAAGATGGAATTTATACACACTCGCCTAGTCTTGGCTTTCCCTTTTCTAAAACTAGGGTAGTTTTCATCACAAGTTATACTTGGGGGTAGGGGAGGGAGGGGCAGGATAGGGTGGTAAGGAGTGGGAAATGGGAATAGTTTTCTGTTGGATTTAAGACATTTCTTATTGAGCCTACTAATTTAGGGACTTGAGTTGTTTTTGTTCTTTTATGACTTTAATGGCCCTCAGATCCATCAAGATGTGCATCTCGCAAGTTTGGTGTGCAGAGAAGGTACATGGGTTCCTTTGATCTCATCTGTATTCTCTTTCCTGCAATTGTTTTCTTTGCCACAAGCTAGCCAGCAAGCAAAGCACCTCTGCCAGTACCATTCAGCTACAAGAGACACTTAATAATATTTTCATTTGAATTTGCTGCTGATATAGAAGAATCTGTTTTTCATTGCTTACTTTGAATTCTTTCTTCACTTCCACTTTTAACCCTTTCAGCTGCCTCCTCCTCCCTTCATTATGAGGCTTTCTAGATGGTACCTTAGAAACAGGCCTTGGCTAAGACTATAAGAGCCGATTGGTATTTGTGATTAAAACTATTTCTACCTAACAGGTAGTTAATATTGAAACATGGGGAATAAGCTGTAATGGAAACAGACACTGCTGCCTTTAATTTTTCAGTTCTACAGGTACATCCTAAGAAAGGTCTTGACTTTGAAAATATACAAGTCCAGTTCAGTGATCTCAATGGCTATTTTATTTTGTATATGTATGTATTTATATAGGCAGGGCTTCTTGTAGCGTCAGCTGGCCATAAACTCACTGTGTAGTTGAAAGTAGCCTTGAAACTTTGATCTACTTGCCTCTACCTCTTGAGCGCTGAGATTACAGGCGTATGTCACTACGAATGTTTATGAGGCTAGGAACTGACCCCAAGGCCTCCTGCATGCTAGGCAAGCACACTACCAACTGAGCTACAGCCAAGCCCACATACAAATCAGGTGTTTGGAATTTTATGAGGGTGTCACCTATTTCTCTTAAAGGGAAACACCTTGATTTACTAAGATACTGTTTCTTAGAGTCAAATCCAATATTCAAGAAAACTTTTCTAAGAGACTAATGTTCTAAAGGTAGGGAAAAAAGCTTCAATTTAGTTTCCAAGTGTGGAGTTATATGGGGGTGAGGTTGTTGATGTTTATGACCCAAATCGTCAGCAAATGGGTTTGGATGGCTTTGGTTTTTGTAGTTTGGCAAAGTTATAGTGAACAGAAGAAGAAAGGGCTGCAATTATGCTTAATTATATGAGCACTTTTTGCAAAAAGATCTACAACTTGCTTGATGCCTTAGATTTCCAGTGCTCATTTTCTGTGAACCTACAGTGATTTTCCCAAGAAGAAAGAATTGTATACCATCACCATTTACAAAAGAACGTGCAAGGAGGAATCCCTCATCCCCCTGCTGTGCCAAGCTTTGGTCTTCTTCACGTTTTCTACCTTATCTCTTGTGTTTAGTCAGGAACCTAGTCTTGTGCAGTCCAGTACAAGCCCCTTTTTTTCTAGTGACAGTTTCACAGCTTTTTGTCATCACGTGTCCCCACCACCCCAACCAGTGTTTTAGTACTGTAACATTCACAAAGCATTTTTACAAACTCCTACCCCAAATAATGTTTGGCAGAGTTAAGATAGTTCTTACTCTCTTCAGTTGAAAACAAATAAAAACCCTTGCCCTTTTTTCCCCCTACACACTATCACTGTGTAGACTTAAAACTTTAAATCCTCTCTAAGACATTTTTCTTTAAGGTAAATAACTGCATTTCTCAAGCCGTTTTTTTCCCCCTGCATAATTCTTTTCTCTTCGTTACTTTTTTGTTTTAAATTGAAGACCTCCCTGAACTCTTGGGTCTTTGGCTTTTACAGCATTACTTCTCTATCATGTAGGTGGTTGTGTTGCATGATTTGGGGTCTTGGGTTTGTTGGGGATTTTCTTTTCTTCTAATAATAGTTTGTTTTCATGTATTCTATTTTCTTGCTTTCTTTTGTTGAATGCCACCTCTCCTCCTTTATTCTTCTGTATGATCAAAAAAAAAAAATCATCCTTCAAAGAGTGGTGATTGCCTCACTCTTGGATGATTGCCTGCTTGCTGCTGGAGATCCAGCTCTGGCTGGAGTTACTTTTCCACTTCTGATTGCCATGCTGTCTCTTTGACCTACATTCCTTTCACATGCACAATCTGGGTGGGAAGGTGGTATTGGGAAATGGTGGGTGAGTAGCATGTCCTGAAGAAAGTGACTGTATGCTGTTTTGCAGTGCTTCATTTGGTAAAAGTAGTGACCCCACAAGTCCCTACATTTCAGCCAATCGCAATTCATCTCCTGCTACCTCACCCATTACCATTGGTTCATCTACCTCTCGGGGCAGCCAGTGGCAACCTGCCTCTTCTTGCCCTGCATCAGTCAGTACAAACACTGCTGCACCTGTGCAACCTGTCAGGTAAGGCTTCTTGGGAGCCATTTGAGTTGCATCATCACAGTTCATGCTTCTGGAAACACATGAGATTTGAAGCAAGAGGCTTTGTTAATGTAGGAGCACGTTTAAATTCCTGTGACAGTGTCCAGAATTTAATGAAGATGCTTTTGTTTTGACTTGCTAGCTGGTCAACAGTTGCTTATTGAATAAAATTGGATTCACACCATTGTCTTGATGTTCAAGGGTCAGTGTATCATGAATGCTTTCATTCCTCAACCACCTTTTCAGTTGTGACTACAGTTTTAGAGTCAGACCCATGATAATAAATTATTATGCATTAAAAGTTGCTATATTTTATTTACTAACATTCTAGTAAGAATCTTATGTATTTAGTTGTTTGGAAGATGACATACAAACTCAGAAGAAAAGCTAATCTATGCTCCAAAAGCCTCCTTATAGCATTCAGAGGAATGCTAATTTGTATTCTTTTGGGAGCACTATGAGAAAAGAGAGGTTTATGTTTGCAGAAACTGTGTCTGGGAGCATATCTTTCTGGTTTTTCCATTCATCTAAAGGTAGCATGGCAGAGTGTCATTGTGAAAGCACAGCAGGACTTCTGTTCCTTTATGTTTCATTTATTTTGAGGCAGGATCTCACCATACAGGCCTGGATGGCTTTGACTTCACTAAGTAAACCCGGTTGGCTTTGAACTGAGAGATCTGTCTCCTAAGTTCTGGGGTTAAAGACATGAACCACCACCTGCTGATACCCTCACACATGGACTTGATTTATGTGTATGTGTGTATGCCTGCTTGTTGGGTGCCACACGTGTGCAGTGCCTGCGGAGGCCAGAAAAAGGCACCGGAACTCTTAGGACTGCATGCTCTGGTGGTTGTGAGCCACCTGTAGTGGGTGCTGGGACAAAACCAAGATCCTCTGCATGAGCATCAAGTGCTCTTAGCCAGAGCATTTTCCCAGCCATTAACTACATTTTGCACTGCAGGTTTTTACCCTGTCCTGGCTGTTGGAGGCTATTTTGTCTTTGCCATATGGCTTTTTTAGGTTTTGTTTTGGTAAAATGAAGATTAAAAAAGAAATAGAAATGGTAATAGTATTGTTGCCAGAACACCTGTTATGGTAGTACTTGGTTGATGTTTGCTTGTTTACTAGATTTCTTTCCCTGAAACAAATAGTCATCATTAATTTGGTTAGAAAGAACTATTTTGTAATGCATTAGAATTAAAACTGGTATAATTATGAAGAGATTTCAGGCTTATGACCGTAATAGTAACACTGTTATAGTTGCATAGAAATTTAGTAGATAAATTTATTTAATAATATAGCTATATTGACCTTCTGTATAATATCACCAAAGATGAAGAACCCAAACAGGTAGATGGAAAGCTTAACTTAATGTCTCAGCATTTGTTTAGCATGCCTAAGGCCTTGGCCTCAACCCTCTGCACTGAGGAAATCACAGAGCTGAAACTGGGGAAATTTTTGTTGAACCCTGTTTTGTGACAGGCACTGGATTAGTTTCTCTGCAAAGGGGATTTATATGCTTGGGTTTGGTTTATTCACATGTAGCAATAAATTCCTGTAATATTGCTTTAAGTATAATAAAGCTTCTTTTTTCTTAAAAGTTAAGAAAGCCCAGAAACAGGGCCAGCACAGTGGCTTCAGAATCATTAAAAGATCCAGTGCTTTTTCTTTGCACCATGGATTCTATTTTTGAGGCTTGCCTCACAGCCCAGAATGACTGCTGGAGCTCTAGCCATGCTCGCGCATTCTGGGAAAGAAGTAGTAAGACAAAGAGGAAGCTGTCAGAGAGAGACATCTAAGTTAACATTTTTTTCCCAGAAATTTTAGATCTATGTTATGTCTCATGGGAAATTTCCAGCATCTGGCAGACCTTGGAAGATGTCGATTTGGGGTAGCTACATTGTTGTCTTAAAAAATAGGAGCACATAGGGCTGGAGAGATGGCTCCATGGGTAAAGGAACATTCAAGCCTGATGACCTAAATTCACACTGCAAATTGCCTTCTGACCTCTGCAAGCACATCTGCGTGCATACAAGCCCTGACCCCACACACACCACAAATAAATGTAAAAATATTATCTCAAAAGATAAAAATATAACTTAAAAACATATAGGGCACCTGTTAGGAAGGTAAGGGGCAATGACTATTAGTCAGGTAACTTCTGCCTTGGGCAGTCATGTCATTTTATGAGTAGCCCCCTGGTATATTAAACATTGTATGTAATTTTGAATGCGGAAAGCAAATCAAAAGCTTAATGATCTGCTCAGATCACATAGCCATTGAGGAACTGAAACAGGTTTTATATCCACATTAGTTCATGCAAAACCCACCTATTTTGTCATGTTTTGTTTACACTGAGTCTATATTTTATTCTGCATACTGTTTAAATGTTGTACTCACATTATTTTGTTTCATCATCATGAGAACTCTGCATGATGCAGTATTATTTTCTGTATTTTATGGATGGAAAGATCAGATCTTTAAGTAGGTTGAGTGTCAGCACCATGTGGCTGCATTGTATGGCTCCTACACAGGGCTTCATTGTGTGACTCCTAATCCTGCTTTCCCGGCTTCCCTGAACAGCCTGCTTGTGAAATTATAACATGTTCAAAATAATAGTAAAGTTCTACTGGACAGAAAAATAAAATAAAATTTCTAGCATTTCAACAGCCCAAGAAATTGCAAGTCTGGCAGGATGGTTCAGCATATAAAGATATGTGGGGCACAGGCCTGACAACCTGAGTTTGAGCTCCAGAATCCATGTAAAGGAAGGAGTCAACTCCACAAAGTTGTCTTCTGGCCTCCTCACATATACATTGTGCACATGCACATACAGTAATAAATAGACTTTTAAGAAAGAAATTGCAGAGAAGCCAAAACACATTATTAGCCCCAAAAGAAACTTCAGTAAGTTTTTGTTAAGTATAAAATCTTACTTAAGGCTTTTTGTTTGTTTGTTTCTGTTTTGTTTGATACTGGGGAAGTAGGGGTGTATGGTTTTTGTTTTTGTTTTTTGGTCGAGAAGTGGAGTGTCTTTCCCAGACTGGTCTCAACTCTTGGGTTTATGGAATCTTCCTGTTCCAGCCTCCTAGGAGTTGAGAGTTGTAGATATATACACTGTTCTCCAGGTTGGCCTCACATTTCTTATGGCCATGCCTCTTGTTAATTTTATTAGTACTCCCTGTATACTAATAAATCTGAGAAATTATTTCTCTCCAACTTTTTAGATGAGAAAATGAATATAAAATATCACCTTATTCTGAAATTTTAATTGCTTGTGAAAAAGTAGTATATAATGTTTTAGGTATAGCTTTTATCTTTAAAAGTGTTACATTTTTATGTGTTTTTAATGCCATGTTTAGACTTTATGATTTGATTATCTCTTTTCTACTTAATAATGTAATTATTTGGAAGTGAGCTTATAGGTACTTGTAAACATTTCTGATAATTGTGAGTAGGTGAAAAACAGATTTTTAACATTCATGCTTTTCATTGCTTTTCTCATCTCTGCAAGTATCAATTTTGGATCTCTGTTACCCCAGCAACAAGCTGTGACATCACAAATGATAGCTTCTTGGGTGGAGAGCCAATGGTTGTTCCTGACTCTTTGTTAAGAAACAAAGATCTTATTTTCACATAAATGACTTTAATTACACGGCTTGCTGTTGCAGTCTGTAGTTAAGGTTACATATAGAATCCTGCTCGATTTCTGTTTCAGTTTCTTACTTAGGCAGCTATGAATGTAGAGAATTAGGTGCTTGGCTAAATGGAAAAAGACTGCAGTTGCTGGTCTAGGTGAGAGAGAACCAAATAGACTGAGGTTGTAAAATGCTTTTCAAATGGATAATTCAAGAAGATGATCATCAAATCTAGGCTGAGGAGTGCCACAAAGACTTCCCCTGCCAAGAATTGAGGGACAGGTGGAGACTAATATCGTAAGTGATTTAGTGTCTTTTTCACCTGTGGTGAGAGCCTGTCTCTTTGTGCATGTGCGGAGGGAGGTCAGGTGGCAATGACTCATTTAAGACACTCTTGCATATGTCACTATCTTGCCTTGTGCCACAGCTGATTTTTGTTTGTTTGTTTTTTAATCTCATGCAAAAAAAAAAAAATCCTATACAATATAAATCCTGGGCAGAAAATGTCAGACCAAATGTATAATCATGCTGTTCCAGTATTTCAGAGCTCAGAATTATCAAACCAACAAACAAAATCCGAGCAAGAAGATTCTCATTAGACCTATGCGTCCTTTTTCTGTGCAGTGTTTTGTTGCACACCATGCCTGAGCTTCCTCCTTTTGTCCCTGTCTTTCTTGATTTCAGGGCTCCTTACAAATCCCAGGCTGACTCAACAGCAGAAAGGAAAACAGATAGCGTGTCGTCCAGTACTCCACTGTGTGTGATCACCAACCGCCCTGCATCAGGCACTGCCAATGGAGTCCCCTCTGCCACAGTATTCTCCTCCGCTGGAACAGAGTCCTCTGCAGAAGGCCGGGAGAAGAGGAGGTATGAGGTCACCGACGCATTTGCAGGGCTCTGCACTGAGATAAGAGACAGAGAAGAGGGTATAAAGTGTTTGACCCACGCTCAGATAGGTCTTACTTTTACTGTTGGGTTATGTTTTAGCTTGGGAGTTTTTCTGTGGCAGAGGTAGTTCTGACTATTAAGCATTATGTTGTGTGTATAGTCAGAGCTCTTTTTTCTATTTATCTTATAATTGGCAGGCATATTTTTGCCTTTTGTGATGGGAGCTTGAAGCACCAAGAAAGATCCTTTGTTTTGTTCTTAGTTTTCTGTGATCACTTCATGCAGCAACCTAATACTTTGATAAAAGCTCAAAGAAGCAGCACTGGGTGTGTAGTTTTAATTCATGTGAGACTAATACCAGGGAAGGAAATGAGCATTTGTGGTGATGTGGGATTGTAACTCTCTTGTCTGCAGTTGTTGAGACTTGCTGTGCTCCTCAGGCTGGCTTTGATCTTTTGATCCTTGCCTTTGCCTGCCTGAGACTAGGAACACAGATGCTTACTACCGTGCTCTGCTACACTGCAGGATTTTTAGAGAGAAATTTCAAGAGCAGATGGAGACTGATATGAGACAGATTTTGAAGAGGAGCAGAAGTTTTCAGTCGTGAGGATTAAGAGACAGTGTGACGATAGAAAGAACTATTGCTCATTGTCTGGAGCTTGAAGTCATATAAAATCCAATGTGTGTGGAAGACTGAGGCTGTGGTATCAGTTTTTGAAGACTAGAAAAAGAGACAAGCCTTTGTCAAGATTTAGATTTTTAGTTTGACTTATTTTCAGCATCCAAAAAGATATTTTTCTATTTCTCAGTGTGAGAAGCCAGAAAATGCTATTTAAAAGATACAGTACTGAACTTTTTAGTTATTTGTTCATAGAGAAAGCAACCTAAAACATACATTTTGAGAAAGAAGTTAAGTGTGTTGAAAAATAGTATTTCCCTGTTATTTTTCTTTTCATAAAATTAAAAAAATCAACTATCTGGACTAACAGATATGTGTGCATGTATAAGTGCATGTGTACATGCGTGCAACTGTGTGTGTGTGTGTGTGTGTGTGTGTGTGTATGCGTGTATGCATGCATGTCCTGTGTATTGCTGGTGCCCTTGGAGACCAGAAGAAGGGATCAGATACCCTGGAGCTGGAGTTACAGGAGATTGTGAGCCTCCCTGATATGGGTGCTAGCACCCAAATTCAAGACCTCCGAGGAGCAGCAAGTGTTCTTAAGAGCTGAGTCACTCTTAAGAGCTGAGCTAACCCCTCAGTTCTCTTTAAACTGGCTTCTAGTAAAGTAAATATTATAAGTCAGTCCTGAATGTGTAATGCTGGTATATTTACTCTAGTGAGCAGAGAAGTACCATTCCTTTCATTTGAGAAGCTAAAGAGCAGTCTTTTCATTAGCTAAAAAAGAAATCACTCTTTAGAAATGTTTCTTAGGGCAGGGGATATGACTCAATTGATAAAGTGTACAAGTGTAAGGACATGAGTACACATCATCAACAGTCACGTAATAGCAGGACATAGCATCTCACTTCTGTAATCTCTAGTTGGACTTCTGTAATCTCTACTTGGAGGAGGCAGAAATAGTTAGAGTCTTAGAGCTTCACTGGCCAGGCAGCATAGCCTTCAGGTTCAGTGAGAGACCCTGTCTCAAAAAGTTGGAGTGGATGAAACAGTGCAAGCAGGACATCCTAGCAGTTAATAGCAATCTGTCTCTATTTTGTGAACCTTGAAGCTTTAATGAGAGCTCAGCTGCTAAAAGATATATAGACTGTTGAGAGTATTCTACAAGGTCCTTAGGATATGATTGATAAAGCTCATACCCCATTGTATATTAGTGCTTTGGGGTTTTCTTGATTTAGAATAACTAGCAACAAAGCCAGCCCATCTGTGATACATGTTCAGAGGTCTATGCTACACTACCCTGAGCATCTTTGAACATAGTTCCAGCAGATGAGCACCCTGTAATGCAGGGACAGGTAGCTCAAAGGAATAATACATTTTGGGGAGGAAGAAGCCTGATCCATTTACATCTGTTTAGCTCTATATCTGTTTAGCTTCACACCTGTTCTTTTTTATTTGGCTTTACTATCTTCAGGTACCTTGACCCTTTCCTGGCCAAATATCTCAGACTCAGTGATCACTGTACCATTAACTTTTGCAAGACAGACTTGCTTCTTGCTATGTATCTGCCAACATTCACATTAGCGCAATCTTTCTTGGCCTACTGCCACTATGGTGGTAGGTTTTAGGTAGTGTCATAGTGCCTTTTGATTAATTTAAATATTTAATTTTCCTCTTTCTTGGATCTGTTTGGCCTCAATTGAATAGATTTCTGCTAAAGAATTTGATGTTATAGTCTCTTACAGAAGAAACTTACTAAAATATCTGTTAGTATGCAAAAAAAAAAAAAAAAGTTAGAGTGGAGAAGTAGTTAAGGAAGACACCCTCCCCCAACATACCTGTATATGAACATGTACACACTCATACAGATATATATATACCCACATCTCCCACACAAAGTGTTTCTTAGTTGAGAGAAATAAAACAAGTTAAATTCATTAAAATTGTGATCCTTGGAAAGATGGGGAAATCATTCTTGTTTTCAGGCTGTATTGAATTGCTGCATCAATCAGAGAGTCATACAGAGCCATTGTCTCTGGGAATGCCATAACCTACAGTGGATAAGACAGCACTTGCTACAGATTTTGATTCTGTTTTGTCAGTACACAAATATCCACTGAGCACCTTCTACTTAGCAAATAGGATGACATTTCCTCAAGAAGCAGCAACAAACAACTAGCTGGGCGTGGGTGGTGTACACCTTTAATCCCAGCACTCAGGAGGCAGAGGCAGGAGCTGTATGAATTCCAGGCCAGCCAGGGATACACAGTGAAACCCTGTCTACATAAAAGGAACAAAAGAATTAAAAGACTGAGCTGATAAAATAGTGAACTGTAAGTATGCTGTATCAAGATGCATGAATTTTAATGCCTTTAAGAATAGCATGAAGCTAAGCAAAAAGGAGGACCCTGGATAAGATGCTCAATCCTCATTCAGAAAGACAGATGGGATGGACATCAGAAGAGGAAGAAAACAGGGAACAGGACAGGAGCCCATCACAGAGGGCCTCTGAAAGACTCTACCCAGAGGGTATCAAAGCAGAGGCTGAGACTCATAGCCAAACTTTAGGCAGAGTGCAGGGAATCTGATGAAAGAAGGGAGAGATAGAAAGATCTGGAGCAGACAGGAGCTCCTAAAGGAAAGCAAAAATAAAAAATAAATTAAAAAAATAAAAATAAAAAAATCTGGGTACAGGGGTCTTTTCTGAGACTGATACTCCAACCAAGGACCATGTGTGGAGATAACCTAGAACCCCTGCACAGATGTAGCCCATGGCAGTTCAGTATCCAAGGAGGTTCCCTAGTAATGGGAACAGGGCCTGTCTCTGAACTCAGTGGCTGGTGATTTGATCACCTTATCCGGCTATAGAAGAAGACAATGCAGCCAGTCCTGATGAGAATTGATAGACTAGGATCAGAGGGAAGGGGAGGAGGACTTCCCCTATCAGTGGACTTGGGGAGGGGCAATGGAGGAGATGAGGGAAGGAGGGCAGGATTGGAAGGGGACTAGGGAGGATATGAAGTGAATAAACTGTAATTAATAAAACAATAATTAAATTTTTAAAATAACTATTTCACATTTGCATGAAAAAAAAGAATAGCATGAAGTGAGGCTGGAGAGATGATTCAGCATTTGTTGCTCTTGCAGAGGACACAGGTTCTAGTCTCACTCAGCACTCACATGCAGACTTAGAAGCATCCTAACTCCAATCCCAGGGGATCCATGTCCATTTTCTGACTTCTGTAGGCACCAGGCACACACATTGTACTCATACATACATTCAGATAAAACATTTGTACACATGAAGAATGGCATGAGGGAAATAAGTAGAATGACTCTAGATCAAGAGCTGTTAGTCACTTTCACTCCAGATTGCTGCTATTGCCAGAAATCACATTAAGCCTAAGTAGTACATGAGTGTTCTAGAAAGATATGACATAAGCCTACAGGAAGCATATGTGCTGGTAAAGATGACAGATGTTACAATAATTACCTCAGTGTTACATACAGTGGGACATCATTAATCTGAAAAGTGACAGTGTTCCACATTACACACATACACTAAATTGGTTTTGTTTTTGTTTCAGAAAGACACAGGTCTTGCTGTGTCTCTCTGACTGAACTGGTACTTACTATATAGCCCAGGCTTTTGGCGATATAGCAATCCTTTAGGCACAGCCTCCTGAATTTTAAGATTACATATGGCACCACACCTGACTTCCTATACAAAATTATTTTTAAAAATGCATACGATTAACCTCATATTATGTGTAGGGTGGATATGTCAGTTTGGACACTGTGAAAAGCATCTCAGAGAAACTATTTAACAGGAGGACAGTTTATGTTGCTCATGACTTCAGAGATTTCAGTCCGTGGCCAGCTGGCTTATTGTTTCTGTGCCTTTGGTGAGGCAGAACATCATGATGGATGGAAGGAAGGAGGAGCAAAGCTGCTCATGTCTTGCTAGCAAGAGGGCAGAGAGCAACTGAGGACGTGGGCTGGAACAGTATAGCTCCTGGGACTGCCCCTCCAGTGACCAACCCTGCTAATGAAGCCGCCCCTCTGAATGTCTGTAACATTGAACTGTACTTATCTGGTCACTGCTCAGGTGCCGGGCCTACTAGCACATGAACATGTTCTGGGGGGATACATCATATTAAGCATAAATCGATCTTATGTTTAGATACAGATTTCTTATAAAAAATAACTCATTATGTTTATGAAAGTTTGAAAAAATTCAAAATCTAATATGTTTCTAATATGCCTAGCAGTTTGGTTAAGAGGTACTCAGCCTGTACCAGAAAGAGGTGGTGTGAGTTATGAATGGTGTATTGCAGAGATCTGCTCCTGAGCACTTCTCCTGGGGGACTCCACAAGGTTCTCAGGAGAGTGTGATACTTAGACAAAAGTCTGTAAGATAAGTATCAGCTAGGGAAAGAACTTTAAAAATTTTTTAATTAATTTATTTTTTTAAATTACAGTTTATTTACTTTGTATCCCAGCTGTAGCCCCCTCCCTTATCCCCTCCAACCTCACCCTCCCTCCCTCATCTCCTCCCATGCCCCTCCCCCAGTCCACTGATAGGGGAGGTCCTCCTCCCCTTCCATCTGACCCTAGCCTATCAGCTCTCATCAGGAATGGCTACATTGGCTTCCTCTGTGGCCTGGTAAGGCTGCTCCCCCCTCAGGGGATGGTGATCAAAGAGCAGGCCACTGAGTTCATGTCAGAGACAGTCCCTGTTTCTATTACTAGGAAACCTACTTGGACAATGAGTTGCCATGGGCTACATCTGTGCAGGGGTTCTAGGTTATCTCCATGCATGGTCCTTGTTTGGAGTATCAGTCTCAGAAAAGACCCCTGTGCCCAGATTTTATTTTTCTCTCCTTTTGGAGCTGTCTTCTCCAGACCTTTCTATCTCCCCCTTCTTTCATAAGATTCCCTGCACTCTGTCCAAGGTTTGCCTATGAATCTCAGCCTCTGCTTTGATACCCTGCTGGACAGAGCCTTTGAGAGGCCCTCTGTGGTAGGCTCATGTCCTGTTTCTTGTTTTCACCCTCTTCCGATGTCTGTCCCATTTGCCTTTCTGAGTGAGAATTGATCTTCTTACTCAGGGTCTTCCTTCTTACCCAGCTTCCTTAGATGTACAAATTTTAGTATGTTTGTCCTATATTATATGTCTAATATCCATTTATAAGTGGGTATATACCATGTGTGTCTTTCTGCTTCTGGGATACCTCACTCAGGATGATCTTTTCCAGTTCCCACCATTTGCCTGCAAATTTCATGATTTCCTTGTTTTTAATTGCTTAGTAGTATTCCATTGTGTGAATGTTCCACAATTTCTGTATCCATTCTTCATCTGAGGGATATCTGAGTTGTTTCCAGCTTCTGGCTATTACAAATAAAGCGGCTATGAACATGGTTGAGCAAATGTCCTTGTATATTGAGCATCTTTTGGAAGACGACAGCCTATAGGTTGGGGAAAGGATCTTCACCAACCCTATATCTGAGAGAGGACTAATATCAAGAATATATAAAGAACTCAAGAAGTTAAAAAGAAAAAAAAAAAAAAATCAAGTAATCCAATTTAAAAATGGGGTACAGGGGCTGGAGCGATGGCTCAGCAGTTAAGAGTGCTGTCTGTTCTTCCAGAGGTCCTGAGTTCAATTCCTAGCAACTGCATGGTGGCTCACAACCATCTGTACCCTCTACCGCCCTCTTCTGGCATGCAGGTGCACTAATATGCATAAAATAAATAAAATATTTTTTTTAAATGGGGTACAGAGCTAAATAGAGAATTCTCAATAGAGGAATATTGAATGGCAGAGAAATGCAAATCAAAACAACCCTGAGATTTCACCTTATACCCATCAGAATGGCTAAGACCAAAAACTCAAGTGACAACACATGCTGAAGAGGATGTTGAGAAAGGGGAACCCTCCTCTATTGCTGGTGGGAATGTAAACTTATACAACCACTTTAGAAATCAATCTGGCACTTTCTCAGACAATTAGCAGTAGCGCTTCCAAGACCCAGCTATACCACAACTAGGGGAAGAACTTTTTATTTAAGATTTATTTTATTTTATGTGTGTGAGTGTTTTGCCTGTGTATGTATGTGTACTGCATAATGCCTGGTGCCCAGGAAGTCAGAAGAGGGTGTTGGATATCATATCATAGAATGGGAGTTATGGGTAGCTGTGAACCACCATGTGGGCACTGGGAATTGAACCTGGATCCTCTGTAAGAGCTACAAGCATTCCTAACCTCTGAGTCATCTCTCCAGTCCCTAGGGATGAACCTTCTAAGCAAAGACATGACAGTTCAAAAGACAGTAAATGATAAGTGGAGTAAGATTGTTTGGAGAAACTCCAAGGTTTTATATCTAAATTAAACATGGGGGAGAGTGGTTTAAGATGAAGCGTGAGGAGGAGAAAAGAGGCAGCTATGTCATGTCAGCATCTTCCAGCCAGGGATGAAGACTTGGGATTTATAGCTATGAACCATAATGAGCCAATAGAATTTCTTCAACAGCTTTATATAGAGAGACATAATTAATATGCCACATAATCACACATTTAAAGTGGAAAGACTTGGTTGTTTATTTTATTTTTAGATTTATTTACCTTATTTTATGTGTGTTAGTTTTTTGCCTCTATATATGCGTATGTATGTATCTATGCATGTGTGTATGTATGTGCATCATGTTCATGCCTGGTGCTTGTGGAGTTTATGAAAAGGGCATTAGATCCTTGGAACTGAAGTTACAGATGGTTGTGAGCCACCATATGTGTGCCTAGAACTGAACCTAGGCCCTTTATAAGAGAAACAAATGCTCTCAACCACTGAGCCATCTCTCTATCCAAAGACATTAGTTTTTAGAATATAGACCAATAAGTCTAACTGTTGGCACAGTGAATTTCAAACATTCTTTTTCCCTGTAAGAGAAATCCAATACCTATTTCACTCATCTCTTCATACCTCATTCCCTGCAACCTAAGTAACCACTAATATGTATCCTGTTTTTCTTATTTTTCAACCTTTCATATAAATGGAAACAAGATGAGGGTTTATGAGTGACCTCTTTCTAGTATGTTTTCAAAGTGCATCCATGTTGAGGCTGATATCAGGACTTTATTCCTTTTTATAGTCCACCATTCAATATTGTTTGCCTATTTATAAAATGACATTTTGGATGAATAATGTTACTGCAAACATTTGTGTGTACGTTTTTATGTAAACATGTTTTTTAGGTCTATAACTTGTACTGAATTTTGTAGACAATATGATGCTAGGCAGTTTTAAACTTAAGGTATCATGATTTCTTTTTTTTAAAGGTTCTGAAGCTAGTAGAGAGGAAAGAATAGGCAATAATGAGTGTGAAGTGACTGGTAAGGAGATTGCTGTAGAAGAAAGGCACATAAGACAGATCAGGCTTGCTTTGGGATAATGATATAAGAGATGGAGAAAATGTATATGCTAACAGTATATTTATTACACTTATTTGGTAGGAAGGGTACAATGAATGTCTTGCACATTTGTGAAGGTTAGAGCACAACGTGCAGAAGTTGGTCTTTTCTTCTAGCATGTGGGTCCTGGGACTTGGATTGGTGGAAACATTATTGTTATGTTTATATGTACCACTATGGATATGGAGGCTCAGATTTTTATTGTCACATGTGATGTCGGACATACGTAGCAGGGTTGTAAACACGAACCTGTATCAAGCTAGAACTCTGGAAGGGCTGGCCAACTCATGAGAAGTGTGTATAATAAACTGCCTCAAAGAAATGGAAGGAAGAAGATCTATTCAAGGATCTGGGCAGAGAAAGAAAAGGAAGTGGAGAAAGAAATTTACTACATAGAGTATTTGGAATCCCAAGTCAGAAATTTAACATTGAAGCCAGGTCTTTACTCTTGAAAGCTCGGGGTCCTGGCACAAGCATGTGGTATTATAAGTGCATAGTCTTATTAAGTGGAGATTTGCAGAGCATCTAACAGCCATGTATTGAAAGACTGCCACATGTCAGTCAAGAGGTTAAAATTGCAACATCAAAGGGGAAAAAATTGTTTCCTGACCTTAAAGTATTGAAAATCTATTCTGAGAAGACAACCAAACAAATCAAATACTATTGTGTAAATTTTAAGCTCTAAGAAAAAGAAGTATATAAATTGGTATTGGAGAGATGGCTCAGCAGTTAAGAACACTTTCTAATCTTGAAAAGGACCCCTATTTGGTTCCCAGCAACCATATCTAGCAGCTTATAACCTGTAAGGTCAGCTCCAGGTGATCTAATGTCCTTTTTTTATTTCAAGGGTACCTGCACTCATGTGCACATACCTCCCCCTCAACACACATTTTTAAAAAAAGAAATATATAAACTTGTGAGGATATGGAGGAGGGGAATCTGAATCAGACTGTGTCTGAGCCTGGGAGGTAACTAGAGGCAACTGGAAATTAATAAATAGCAGTGAGAGGGTGATATTTTAGAGGAAACAAAAAAATCATGAAACAAACAAGCTTCCCATTCCTGAAACTGGGGGAAGGCAAAGCCATTGTAGCACTTCTGGAAGTGTCTCCTATTGAAACAGGTTTAGATGAAGGGAGTGGGCTGTTAGGCAAATTTATTGGAAAGCAGCGGATTAAGCTAAGTTAGACAGGCTCACTCAAAAGCTTTCTCTGGTCGTCAGGAAAGAGTGGTGATTGAAGGTGGGGTTTGGGAATGAGTAGAATGTAGCCAATAGGGTTATTTTTAACTTTTAGAAACCCCCAAATTGATGTTCTACTGGATAGTCTTTGGAATTTATGGACCTAGAGAAGTAGGCAAGAACCAAATGAAGGCAATTTTTTGTCTGTGGAATGTTAAGAAACTTGATCTTCTGTTCTCAGAGCTGTGAAATGTCATAGTAGACTTTTCAGTAGGCATTTTGATCACATAAAACGTATCATTTACGTTTTTACAGAATTAAAGTCATTTAGTTTCTTCCACTAGATGAGCATAAACTAAAAGGGGAAAAAAAAAATCAGATGTTTTGAAACAGCTAAATTTTTCTTCTGAAAAAGCATGCTGAGTGATAATTCTCTTTAGAAGCTTCAGCTTTCTCTGTAATCAGCTCACTGTGGAAGTGTTTTTACTCCTGCTGGGAAACCATGATGGGGACCCTGAAGCCCGCATTCATGGGTCCAATTTGAAACAATTAGTAGCATTGGGATAAATGGGGATTAGAAACAGGCCACAGCAAGACTTAAGTAGTAGAAAGCCACCTCTCAGAAATAATCTCCATTTGCCTTGTAATTGAAGCACTTATACTAGGGAGTGAGACTTAGCACCCCATTTCACAGTTGGCACTCCTCAAAGGTTTTGTTTTGAGGAAGGGAAAGTGAGTGTGTGTAGGACTGGCTAACAATCAATTTCAGCTTTATCCCTCTGCATTGGATCTGGACTCAGCTGACCACTGACTGACATATTGTTTAATGAACAAAGCCAGGTGCAAAGGATACATTATGATACCAGATAAACACAACAATATTAACACTGTTTTAGAGGGTTGTAGAGAATTCTGCTGCCCCTCCCCTTCTACAATGGAAAAAGTTTTACTGTTATAATGGAAAGGAAGGGGGGAAATAATTGAAAAGGAATTTGCTCTGGAAGCAGTTTTCCTTGTGATATTAGTCTGTGGAGGTGGCTGTGTTCATTCAAGGGTATTTGTCATAGCAAGTTAAGGTTCTCAGAATTTTAGAAATTTTGAGGTGTATGTATATGCATGTGTGTATGTGTCTGTGTCTCGATGTGTATGTATGTACCTGTATATGTGTCTGTCTGTGTATGTATGTGTATGTCTCTCTCTCTGTGTATGTATCTTTTTTATATGTTTATGTGTGGAGGTTTATGTGTATATGTCTGTGTATGTATGTGTATATTTCTCTGTGTATGTATGTTTGTGTGTATATGTGTGAGGTTTGTGTGTGTATGTGTGTGTGTTTCTGTATGTGTCTGTGTCCATGTGCCTGTGTATATCTCTGTGTGTCTGTATGTGCCTCTGTGTGTGTCTGCCTAAGTGTGACTAATGTAACTAGAGATTTAACCTAGGGTCTGACCTTGTTGCTGGCTAAATAAGCACTGTAGCTGAGTCACTTTCCCTAGCCTTTTTGTTAACTTCTTTTTTTAAGAGGGGGAAACAGGGACTTAAACTTGCTCTGTAGCCCTGGAAGAATTTGGGGTCTCCATACCTCATCCTCTAGAATAGTTGGGACATCAGGCCTGGCTAATTGTGTTTCATTTTCTTAAGAAGGGCTGAGGCAGCCCTTCTCATAACTGTGTGAGCCACTATACCCAGCTTAATTTGTGGTTTTGAGTACACATCTCAATAAAATACATAATATAATCTATTATTTTTAAGAGGATTGGTCTTGGATTTACTACTGCCCCCTTCCTTGAAAAAGCTCTAGTGCATTCAACTGTTACTCTCTTTACATAATGGAAAGGAACAGGAGATAGGTTCCTTATTTTAATGAAAGGAAATGCAGAAGCCCTAGGACTTATCATCAGGTAGGCCTTCTTTTTTTCTGTTGAAATATTACTACTTTTGAATTAAAATAATAAGAATTTGATTCCAGGCCCAGCCTATCTTGAGATGCAGTAGTCCAGAATATAGCAATAACCACAGTCCTCCAGTTTTTGGGTTGACCTGGGTCAACTCTTTAGAGCCAGATAATTTGACTGGCAGACTGCAGGACAGAAATGGCAAGTGGCCAGCAGTTGGCAGATAGCTCTACAGGGGTACCAGGCCAGTGGCAGCTGTCACAGTCAGGTAGTGGTCAAGTTCATTTTCCAAAGCTCCAAGTTTGCCTTAGCAACAGAATATAAATAATCTCCTGGGCTAATATTGGAATCTGATAGCGACTGCCTTTGCCTGCCTTCCTCCTCTTTGTTTCCCTGCTAGCTTTCTCTCCCCTTAAATTTTATATCACTTTGTTCAGATATTCTTCCTTCCTTTTTTTTTTTTTTTTTTAAGAAATGGCTATAAATAGCTTGTTTCCACAAAAGGCTAAAATTAATTTGCCCCTTTAAATAGCCCATGTTATATTCAACTCTGCTACGCTTCTCAAGGTATGACCCATGCTGGCTGAGTCATGTACCCTCATACCAACCTTCTTGAGTCCTTTGGAGTCTCTTTAAGCTAGGTACTTATTCCAGCTAATGTGAAACTGTCAACAGATTAATTTGACATCATCTTTGGAATGTTAGAAATTGAAAACAAATAATGAAGCCATCATTTTTTTTAAAACACTTAAGACTGTCTCAAAATTATGACAGTTGTCAACTAGAGAAGAAATTAGAGTCTCCAACTCTCTCTATTTTTGCTCTAAAATGTTTTCCTTGTCCAAAAGTCTATATGAAATAAGAACTTACTTTTTCTTTATTGATGTAAAGCTGATTCTTTTGTGTGAATATTGAACATGAAGGGAGTGAAGTGTGCATGGTAGTAGGCGAATCGTACATTGAAAACAGAATGCTATCAAGCTGGGCACAGTGACGCACATCTGTAATCCCAACACTCAGGGAGCCAGAGGCAGGCAGATCTCTGTGAGTTCAAGCCCCGCCTTGTCTACAAAGTGAGTCCAGGACAGCCAAGGCAACACAGAAAAACCCTAACTCCACATGATGTTGTGGAGGGCAGGAGCTTCTTGGTGTCTTCTGCCCTGACTAGGCCTCGTGGCAGGGGTTAGGGGCTTCCTAGTGCCCACAACTTATTCATTATATATCCCATTGAAGACCCTTCCCTCAACTTCCCCAAGCCCCCCTCTCCCTCCCTCTTTCTATCCCCTGCCCCTAGTCCACTGAAAGGGGGAATTCTCCACCATTGCCATCTGCCCATATCTTGTTAAGTCTCATCAGGACTGCCTGGGTCCTCTTTCTCCATAGCCTGGCAAGGCCACATCACCACAGGAGAGTGATTAAAGAGCAGTCAACCAAGTTCATGACAAAGGCAGCCCCTTCTCCCCTCAATCAGAAATCCACATGGAAACTGAGATGCTAATTGGCCGTATCTGAGCAGGGGTTCTAGGTCCTCTGCATGCATGGTCCTCGGTTGGTGCATCAGTCTCTGCAGGACCCTCTGGGCTCAGATCCTTTAGCTTTGTTGGTTTCCTTGTGGGGCTCCTGTCCCCTCCATGCCCATCTATCCCCACCCCTCTCTTCTTCCATAAGACGCCTTGAGCTTTGCCCAAAGTTTGCCTGTGAGTCTCAGCATCTACTTTGATCCCCTATTGGGTGGATCTTTTCATAGAACCCTCTATAGTAGGCTCTCATCCTGTTTCCTCTCTTCTACTGCTTCTGTGTCTATCCTGTTTGCCAATCTGAATGAGATTTAAGCATCCTCCCTAGAGTCCTCCTTAGTGTTTAGCTTCTTTAGGTCTGTAGATGGCTATCCTATATTTTATGGCTAATATCCACTTATAAGTGAGTATGTACCATGCCTGTCTTTCTATTTCTGGGTTACCTCACTCAGGAGATCTTTTGTAGTTCCATCCATTTGCCTGCAAATTTCATGATTTCCTTGTTATTAATAGCTGAGTGGTATGCCATGTATAGATGTACCACAATTTCTGTATCCATTCCTTTATTGAGGATATAGAAGATTAGGTTGTAAAGATTAGAAATAATCTATGGAAAACACAGGCATTTTGCAAAATGTAAAATAATTTACTTGACAGTATCCATGTTGTTACTATTTTTTTTAATGTCTTTCATTAAAATCTATGCTGAGTAAGAACACTGGCTATTTTTCCTAAAGGTCCTGAGTTCAATTCCCAGCAACCACATGGTGGCTCACAAGCATCTGTAGTGCACAGGTATACATGTGGGCAGAATGCTGTATAAATGATAAATAAATAAATAAATAAATATTTAAAAAATCTATGCTGAGGTTCTCTAGAGCTAATACATTTGGAAATAAGATCTACTCAAAAGTCTACATGGCTTCTTTGTCAAAAATTGAGTGCCTATAGAAGTGTGGGTTTACTTTTGGGTCTTCAATTTGATTCCATTGATCAACCTGTCTGTTTTTATGCCAATACCACGTGGGTTTTATTACTATTGCTCTGTAGTACAGCTTAATACTTCCAGAAGTTCTTTTATTGTACAGGATTGTTTTAGCTATCCTGGATTTTTCATTTTTCCATATGAAGTTGAATATTGCTCTTTCAAGGCCTGTAAAGAATTGTGTTGGAATTTTGATGGGAATTGTGTTGGGTCAGTAAATTGCTTTTGGTAAGATGGTCATTTACTATGTTAATCCTACCATTCCGTGAGCATGGGAGATCTTTCCATCATCTGATACCTTCTTCATTTCTTTCTTCAAAGACTTGAAGTTTTTGTCATACAAGTCTTTCACTTGCTTGGTTAGAGTTATACCAAGATATTTTATATTATTTGTGGCTATTGTGAAGGGTGTTGTTTTTTTAATTTCTTTCTCAGCCTATTTATTATTTATATACAGGAGGGCTACTGACTTTTTATTTAGTTAATTTTGTGTCCAGCCACTTTGCTGAAGGTTTTTATTAGCTGTAGGAGTTTCCTGTTAGAATTTTTGGGCTCACTTATATATACTATTATATCATCTATGAGTAGTGATACTTTGACTTCTTTCTTTCCAATTTGTATCCCCTTGCTCTCCTTTAGTTGTCTTATTGCTCTAGCTAGAACTTCAGGTACTATATTGAATAGATGTGGAGAGAGTGGACAGCCTTGTCTTGTCCCTGGAATTGCTTTTAAGTTTCTCCTCATTTAATTTTATGTTGGCTATTGGCTTGCTGTATATTGCCTTTATTGTGTTTAGGTATGTGCCTTGTATCCCTGATCTCTCCAATACTTTTATCATAAAGAGGTGTTGGAATTTGTCAGACTTTTTCAGCATCTAATGAGATAATCATGTAGGTATTTATTTCTTTCATTTGTTCATATAGTGGATTACATCAATGGAATTTCATATGTTGAACCATCCCTGCATATCTGGGATAAAGCCTACTTGATCATGGTGGATGATGTTTTTGATATATTTTTTTTTATTCAGTTTGCAAGTATTTTATTGAGTATTTTTGCATCAGTGTTCATAAGGGAGATTGATCTGAAATTTTCTTTCTTGGTTGAGTCTTTGTGTGGTTTAGGTATCAAAGTGACTGTGGCCTCATAAAATGAATTTAGTGGTGTTCCTTCTGTTTCTGTTTTGTGGAATAATTTGAGGAGTATTGTTATTAGTTCTTCTTTGAAAATCTGGTAGAATTCTGCCCTAAAACCATCTGGCCCTGGCCTTTTTTTTTTTTTTTTTTTTTTTCTTAAGACTTTTAATGATTTCTTCTATTTCCTTAGGGGTTATAGGCCTATTTGAATTATTTACCTGATCTTGATTTAACTTTATTAAGTGGTAGCTATTAAGATCTGGAGAGTACAGGAACTCCATAAGGAAAGCAAAAGAACCAAAAAATCTGAACACAGGGGTCTTTCCTGAGACTGCTAAAGAAAATTAGAATTTCCAATTTTATGGAGTACAGGTTTTTGAAGTAAGACCTAATGAGTCTGTGGGTTTCCTCAGTGTCTGTTTTATGTTCCCCTTTTCATTTCTGATTTTGTTAATTTGGATACTGTCTCTGTCTTTTAGGCAGTTTAGCTAAGGGTCTATCTTTCTTGTTGATTTTGTCAAAGAAGCAGCTCTTGGTTTTGTTGATTCTTTGTTTCTAATTTATTGATTTCAGCCCTGAGTTTATTTCCTGCTGTCCACTCCTCTTGGGTGTGTTTGATTCTTTTTGTTCTAGAGCTTTCAGGTGTGCTGTTAAGTTGCTAGTATTATAAGATCTTTTCAATTTCTTTATGAAGGCACTTAGTACTATGAACTTTCCTTTTAACACTGCTTTCATTGTGTCCCATAAGCTTGGGCATGTTGTACCTTTATTTTCATTGAATTCTAGAAAGTGTTTAATTTCTTTATTTCTTCCTTGACCCAGTGGTCATTGAGTAGGGAGTTGTTCAGTTTCCATGGGTTTGTAGGCTTTCTGTTGTTGTTGAAATCCAGCTTTAATCCGTCATGGTCTGATAAGATACAGGGAGTTATTTCAATTTTCTTGTATCTATTGAGACTTGCTTTACATTCAAATAAATTTTGGAAAAGGTTCCATGAGGTGCTGACAAGAAGGTATATTCTTTTTTTTTTTTGGGGGGGGGGGAATGCTCGCTCTGTAGATGTGTGTTAGGTCCACTTGATTCCTAACATCTGTTAATTTCATTATTTCTGTTTAATTTATGTCTGGATGATCTGTCCATTGGTGAAAGTGAGGTGTTGAAGTCTCTCACTATTAATGTGTGATTTTCGATGCATGATTTAAGCTTTAGTAATGTTTCTTTTACAAATGTGGGTACCCTTGCATTTGGGGCATAGATATTCAGAATTGAGACATCTTGGTGGATTTTTCCTTTCATGAGTATGAAGTGCCCTTCCCCATCTCTTTTGATTACTTTTGGTTGAAAGTCTATTTTATTAGATATTAGAATGGCTACTCCAGCTTGCTTCTTGGGTCCATTTGCATGGAAAATCTTTTTTCAGCCCTCTACTCTGAGCTAATGTCTAACTTCGTTGCTGAGGTGTGTTTTTTAATTTCAATATTCTTAGTGTCTCAGAGAACAGAGACACCCGAGAAGATAAGAAACAGGGGATGGCAATTGACAGAACAATCAAAACATTTACAGCATTTATTGGTTAAGTTCACTGTCTTATATGATAACTTAATGCTAACTCAAAAATGGTAACATCAGATATTACTGATCAAAAATTACTGTCATATTTAATAATGACAAAGTTTAAAATAAGTGAGAATTATCAAAACATAAAAAAGAAACGTGAAATAAGCACATATGTTTGGAAAATGATATTATATGTACTGGAAACAAGGTTGACATAAACATTCCATTTGTAAAAAACATTTCTACAGGTACAATAAAACAAAGCACAAGAAACAAGTGATGCCCTTATCTACAGGGTCATAAATTGCTATGGTGTATTTCTAGATACTTGGAAATTTTTTCCATTGCAGCATGTTGTTATTAAAACAATAAAATCCCAACCATTCAATTTTACCAATGAAGACTCAGGAGCCAGATATTGGGTGAAAACCTACTAGCTCAGAGTGGCAGAGAAGGCACCCAGCTGTTCTTCCTACTCAGCGGACATCCTACTCAGCTCAAATTCCAGGAGGAAAAAGCTAAAAGCCAAAAGTTCTTTCTTCTCCATACTGTCTTACATACCCTTCAACTCAAAGTCCCTCCTTTCTATTTATTTTTTTTTAAATCTTTTATTTATTTTTTATTAATTACACTTTATTCATTTTGTATCCCCCCATAAGCCACTCCCTCCTCCCCTGCCGATCCCACCCTCCCTCCCCTTTCTGCATGCATGCCACTCCCCAAGTCCACTGATAGGGGAGGTCCTCCTCTCCTTCTTTCTGATCTTAGTCTATCAGTTCTCATCAAAAGTGGCTGCATTGTCCTCTACTGTGGCCTGGTAAGGCTGCTCCCCCCCCAGGGGGAAGTGATCAAAGAGCAGGCCAATCAGATTATGTCAGAGGCAGTCCCTCTTCCCATTACTATGTAACCCACTTGGACACTGAACTGCCATGGGCTACACCTGTGCAGGGGTTCCAGGTCATCTCCACAAATAGTCCTTGGTTGGAGTATGAGTCTCTGGGAAGTTCCCTGTGTTCAAATTATCTTGTTCTGTTGCTCTGCTTGTGGAGTTCCCGTTCCCTCCAGCTCTTACTATTTCCCACTTCTTACATAAAATTCCATTCACTCTGCCCATCAGTTGGCCATCAGGCTCAGCATCTGCTTTGACAGTCTATACTGCAGAAGCTTTCAGAGGCCCTCTGTGGCAGGTTTCAAGGTGGTTTCCTGTTTTCTTCTGGCAACTAGGAATAGCGCTTCCTCAAGATCCAGCCATACCACTCCTAGGCATATACCCAAAAGAGGCGCAAGTACACAACAAGGACATTTGTTCAACCATGTTTGTAGCAGCTTTATTTGTAATAGCCAGAAGCTGGAAACAACCCAGATGCCCCTCAACTGAAGAATGGATGCAGAAACTGTGGTACATCTATACAATGGAGTATTACTCAGCAATGAAAAATAAGGAAATCATGAAATTTGCAGGTAAATGGTGGGACCTGGAAAGGATCATCCTGAGTGAGTTGACCCAGAAGCAAAAAGACACTCACGGTATATACTCACTCATATAAACATACAATATAGAATAAACCCACTAAAAGCTGTACATCTAAACAAACTAAGCAAAATAGAGGACCCTAACTAAAATGTTCAATCCCCATCCTGAAAGGCAAAGAGGATGGACATCAGAAGAAAACGAAAATAGGAAACAACCTCGGAACCCGCTACAGAGGGCCTCCTTTCTATTTAATCCTTGTGATCTGCTTACTTGCTCTGCCTCTTGATTTAGGGTTAATTTTTATTTAATCTTCTGTGTACAGAAAACATTTGGATTAAAGGTATGTTCTAGGGCTGAGCCACTCCACAACTAGAAACGGGTTTTTACAGGTCACGATCTTGAGGTTTACAATGGAGTCAGATAACCTACAACAACAGCATAGTAAGTGACACCCATACATAGGTCCCTTCGTACGTTCTTTCTTTCTTCAGGAAGAGAATCCTAGGAACGCAGCACTTGGTTACTTACTGCAGGCAACAACCTAGTAATCTAAGTGTTATGATGTCAGGAATTGACTCGTAAAGGGCACCTTCTTTAAAAACAGTGTTCCGGAACACTCTGTTTTTGTTTTTGAGGAAGATGAAAATGCTTTAAGATTGATTATGGGAATGTCTGCATGACTGAATGTACTGAAAACAGTTCAACAGTACACTTCATGTACAAATGATTTCTGACTGTAAAGCTGTTTAAAAAACATTAGTGTTGTTTAGCCCTACTGAACAATTCTGGGAGGAAGACCTGGATGGTGTCTGCTAAGAGTTAATATGATGAGACTTGGGTTTTAAATTAAAATGTCTATTGTCTTTTTGCCGTATCTATTTGCTAAACATTGGTGTTAGAACACAATTGCACTTTTCCAGAGAAGAGGACATTTTTCATTCATTCCCTTAACACTACACAAGTTCACAAGTAGGAACTTAGAAAATATTCCTCCTTCTCCTCCTCCTCCTCCTCAGTACACACTTGTTTAGAAGACAAGAATCTATTCCCCTACTTAGCAGAAGCTCTTAGGACTATACTCTAATTCCTTAGCCACTTCAGATGGGGGAGCAGTCCCCTAACACCTGCCCCTCAGAGCTGTAACAGCCATGTTTTTATGGTTAAGCTTCTGATAAAATAGTTCTTTTTTTTTTTTTTCAGACCTGTGTTAGTAACATGTAGGAGGTCGCCAAAATGTTGTTTGAGATTTTCATATAGACATATATATATATTTTAGGAAGTATTTTTATTAAAACAGTAAAATCCCAACCATTCAGTTTTACCAATGAAGACTCTACAAACTGACAGCAAAGCAACACTTGCACAACGCATTGAAGATGGAGATGCCGAGCTGAAGATGGAGAGCCTTCACCCCTACATTCCAGTGTCCTTGGTACCGGAAGATATTCTGCACACTCTCAAAAGAGTAAAAAAGGAAAAAAAATGTAAATCATGCCAGCCATACACTCTTTACCTGCAGTGATGTCCAGTCTGCAAAATGCTAGAACAATGGTGGCACAAAGCTTGTGGGAGAATAACCAATCAATAACTGATTTGACTTAAGGCCCTCACTCCACAAGGTGAAACCTATACCAGATACTGTTTGGGTAACCAAGAACCTGAGACTAGATAGTGCAGAGACCTAGGGTAAAATCAAATAAACATAGTAAAATCTGTACACCTAAAGAAGCTAAGTAAGAAGGAGGTCCCTGGGTAAGATGATCAATCTTCACTCAGAAAGACAAATGGGATAGACATTGGAAGAAGGAGAAAAGAGGAAACAGGACAGGAGCCTACTACAGAGGGCCTCTGAAAGACTACCCACGAGTATGTAAAAGCAGATGCTGAGTCTCATAACCAAACCTTGGGCAGAGTGCAGGGAATCTTATGAAAGAAGGGGGAGATAGTAAGACCAGGAGAGGACAGGAGCTTCACAAGGAGCATCAGAACCAAAAAATCTGGGCACAGGGGTCTTTTCTGAGACTGATATTCCAACCAGGGACCATTCATGGATATAACCTATCCCTTTTCAGATGTAGCACATGGCAGCTCAGTATCCAAGTGGTTACCCTACTAAGGGGAACAGGGACTGTCTCTGACATGAACTCAGTGGCTGGCTCTTTGATCACCTCTCCCTGAGGAACGTTGACAGTCCACAGAGGAGGACAATGTAGCCAGTCCTGATGAGAGCTGATAAGCTAAGGTCAGAGGGAAGGAGAGGAGGACCTCCCCTATCAGTGGACTTGGAGAGGGGCATGGGAGGAGATAAGGGAGAGAGGGTGGGATTGGAAGGGAATGAGGTTGGGGGCTACAGCTGGGATACAAAATAAATAATTATTTGATTATTTCATTTAGATCATCTTCATATATGTATATATTTTAGGAAGTTTCTACTGTATTAGGTTTCCATACTACCGCTCAAATGCCCCTTAATATTAGCTGCCTCTCCCTGTATTCTTTCCCACAACTTTCTCTCCCTTCTCTCTCACCACTTAATCCTCATATTCCAGCCCTCCCCCCTATATCTATTCTGTTTCCCTTTTCTAATGAGATCATTCTGTTCCCTCTAGTCCAGTGGTTCTTAACATGAGGGTCATGAAACTTTGTGGGGGGGGTCAAACAACTCTTTCACAGGAGTTGCCTAAGATCAACAGAAAACAGATATTTATGTAGCATAAAAGTAGCAAAATTACAGTTGTGAAATAACAACAAAAATAATTTTATGGTTCGGAGGTCACTACAACATAAGTTGTATTAAAGGGTCATGGCATTAAGGACGGTTGAGCACCACTTCTCTAGTCTCTTACTCTATATCTCTGTGGTTCTGTAGATCGTTGCATGGTTATCATTGACTTCACAGCTGATATTCACCTATACAAAAATACATGCTGTAATTGTCTGAGTCTAGGATAGCTCACCCAGAGTGATATATTTCCTAGTTCTGTCATTTGCCTGAAAATTTGATGATGTCATTTTCCAGCAGCCAAGTAATAATTTATTTTGTAATTGTGCCACATTTTTTTAAATCCATTCTTCTGTTAAGGGACATTTAGGTTGTTTCCAGTTTCTTGCTGTTATGTTCTTGGTTAAGCAAGTATGTCTGTGGTAAGATGAAGCTTCCCTGTTTTATGAAGTCCCATTTGTATATTGTTGATCATAGTGCCTGCACTAATAATGATCTGTTCAAATGGTCTTTTTCCTGTGACAATGAGTGCCCCTTCATTTTAAATACTGTTGCTGACTACTTTGCTCCCCAGCTCCAGGCTGAAGCCAGAATTCTCTCCACAGTGTTCTTGTCTATCACAGGTCTTAGGACTGATTTAACCAGTTAAATGGTAATCTGTTGTGTTTTGTCCCAGCATTGTGAACTTGAGACGTTGTTTTTTACTGGGTTTTTTTCATATCACAGAGCCTAATAAATAGATGTTAAATCAACGTTCTTTTGAATAAAATTGTAGGAATCGCCAATGCCCTTAAGGTGGCAGTAGAGGAATGTCAGTTGACATACAGGGATGTATGATCCCAAAGAAGTCTAGTTTGTGTTTGGATCAGATAAGCACATCTCCCATATTCCATTTTAAGTGTTTTAATATAGGAACTACAGATAGGTTCTAGCACACGAAAGCCCTTATAGATTTCCTGGTACTTCTTCAGAGGACAGCAACAGCCACAGAGTAAAAGCTCCCTGGGTTACAAGCATACTTTACCTTTCAACATAGCAGTTGATATCTTCACAGGCAAGCTTTGTAACCTTTCTACTCTGGGTTTCTCCACTGGCTGACTAGTGGGGTAGGAAAATATGTAGAGAGTATTAAATTCTAAAGCTATGGGATCCTAAGTTATCAGTGACTGCCTAGTGAACATCCATGTGCTTGTGCTGTGCTCAGAACTCTAGGTATAGCTGGAAAGGGGTGTGCCACACTTTGTACTCTCAATATTGATAATCTCTAATATACTCATTATCTCGTTCAGCTCAGCATTGTGCACAGGCAAATATATTAGGATTTGCGGTGGGGAGAAGATGAATGATATAGGGATAGTATAGCTAGAATGGGCTCTTTGGAGGTAGAATTTGGGTCAGCTTTTATATATTTGAAAGGCTTATGTAGACTAAAATAATTAATGATTGATTTTGAAAGTTTATTATATGCCCAGACGCCCTGTTTACCCATAAAGAACTTTTGAGTAATCATAATTAGTAATGAAAAAAAAAAAACAATAATTTAAAACCAGGTCTTTAGGATTCCTGTGCCATTCTTTGACTTCAACAGCACCACACAAAGGCATATAAGAGGTTAGCCTTTGCTGGACTATTCAATACCACAAGCTTGACAATATGAGCATGATGGTTAGATCTCCTCATATCTTTAAAGGGACCATAATACATTGAGGAAATGAGTATTAGGGAGCTGTCATTTCTGAAAACACAGCAAGTGAAAACTGTCTATCTTCTTTCAAATCTGATGGGAAATGAAGGGCTTCTGAGAATCAAAACAAGAACTTGCATTGTACAGCATTGGGTGAGGATGCTCGCTGTAAGAATTTTATCTTTGCAGAGTTCTGGAGCATTGGGTAAGATAGTTCTGTTTAAGTATTTACAGATAGGGCTTAGCAATTGACAGCAGGTAATTGACAGCAATTACCTGGATGATTGTTCCTGTTTCTTCTTTAAATAACACTCTTTCTTCCTCAGAGTCTTGGATAACTCTGAGCCATATGTTACCTACCTCATTGATTTCACTTATTCTTAGGAAATCTCAGTCTTTAACCTGAGGTGGGTGGGACAGAGAGTGTGATTCACAGTCCCCATGCACAACTGGTGTTGAAAGTGGCCCACTGATTATTGACATGTAAATAAAATGTAGTGATGCTTCAAGGATCCTCCAGGAACCAAATTCAATTATAATGAAGCCAGCAGTGTTTAAAACAACTGTTGGCACACACAATTCATAAATAATAGGAAGTTGCTCTTAGATAGAAATGTGCTCTGTACAGATGTGATTTGTCCTTGGCAGGTGTACTTCTTTCTCATCTTAGGACTTTTCTTTTGGCCCTGCACTGTGCTTTGTCGTTATCAATCTTACCCCTTTTGGCTGCTTGTTGGTCTTGAAAAAGCCCTCTAATTTCACTTTATCTACTTCCTAGCTTTATCTACAGCCTACTAAAATACAAATTCTGCCCCCTTTGCCAGCCCAATGACATTGCTCTGGCAGAGGCCAGGTCCTTAATGATTGGATTCCAAGGTCTCTTCATTTTTCACTCTCAGCACTACTCTCAGTTCACTACTGTTTTTAAAAATTGTCCTGTCATAACCTCAGGTACCATTCTTTCCTGGCTCCTCTTTGTCATTCTCAAGTTCCTTCTCTGTGTCTTTTCAGTTCCTGTTTCTTGTGTAATATGCAAGTATCTTTCCTTCTCTTCCCAGGCTTCTGTGTCTTTAACAGATCTACCTCAGTTGCTTCAGCTGTAAATTCGAGCCCTGTCCTGGAGCTCTAGGTGTTCTCCATAATGTGTTTAAAGGGCTTCGACTTACTCAGTAGACACTACAGAAGTGATTATTTGTGGCCATTATTTCCCTTCCCCTTAGCCCATCGCCTTTATTTCTTCATTTTTCTCAAGTATCATAATAGATGTTTATTTCTTTTAGGGTTCTCAAGTCCCTCTTAAGAAAAGGAGAGACAAACCAGAGTAAACCATTCTTCCCTCTGGCCTTTAAAACAGAGGTCTCTTTGTGTGTGTGTGTGTGTGTGTGTGTGTGTGTGTGTGTGTTTAAATGCTGTCCCACATACGTGCTGCCAAATTGAGAAGTTCAGATATCAGACTAGAAGAATTTGCTGATAGAGTACCAAAGCAAACACTTGCCAAAAGCCTTTTCCTTCTTTATTTACATTCCCTTCTTTATTTATACATTCCCTTCTTTATTTACTTGCAGGTCCTCCGTTTTGTTTGTTTTTGTTTTTGTTTTTCTTAAGGCGCCTTCCATTTCTATCTGGGGATGCAGCCTAGTGGTAGAGTAACTGCTTGGCATGTACAAGGCCCTGAGTTTGATCCCTCTACAGCCAAACCCAAAAATCCTTACATTCTCCCCTCTCCTCCATCTGTAGTGCTCTGCTAACTCCAACCCTGCCATTGGGCCTGTGGCTTTCTTGTCCCCTCCTTTCCCCTTTCCCCAAGGCTCTGCTCTGCAGATATGAACAGCTCACTGACTCGTGCTCAAATCTGAGACTCTGCCCCATGAAATGCCCCCCCTTTCCAGGAAGGCTCTCATTCCTTAGATCCTGATCATTGCTCTTCTGTGGTGTTTCTCTCCTTAGCCCCTCAAAGAATATCCATTTTTCTCTCTCGAAGAATCTTTGGCATTTTGGTCTTAAATACAGTTATCACTGTGTATATCTCTCCATACGATTCTGCTCAAGATCAGGCCTTCTTCATTTTTATATATAGTATCCAGGATATACAAAACAAAAGATGGGGAAATTACCAAATGATTGAAGGAAAAAAAAAAAAGAATGAATAAATCAACATACTACCAACTAAACTGGTAAATTACCAAATTAATAGGAAATTATACGTGAGGCACATAACTGTAATAACCCAGATTTCATGTTTCACACAGAGTCTTCAGTTGACTAATTGTTTGAAGTTCCCAACAGAATAGGCATGATGTTTTCTGCTAATGCTGTAATGACAAAGAATACTGCCCACATTCTAAGGAGGGATGGTTAGCATTGGATGGATGAATGCAAGGGACTTAAGCTCATTGCTGACGTCTACAGTGTGGAACAATGGGCATTTGGCAGGTTTTGGAGAACACCTATGCTTCCCATGTGATTAAAGCTTTAAATGTAGAACACTCTGTTGTGTATGTTGGGTCTCAAGCCTGAGGCAGAGTACTAACTGAGGTGCCTATTAATATATCAAAATGGACTCTGGCTGCCAGTCTCCTTCAGTCCCTGCCTCTTACAGAGTCCTCCTGGTTGGCATACTATGACCCTACCCTAACCTCTCCAGGACAACCCTGGGCTGGGCTGCCCTTCCCCCACTGTTCTTCTCTATGTAACCTCAGCCATTTTGGCTACCAGCCCATTTGGCCTCTTAGCCTTTTGACCACTGCTCTTGGTTCCTGCTCTCAAGCCTCTTGACTCCTGGCTCTCTCCTCTCCCCTCCTTTTCTCCTTACATGGCCCTGTCCAGTCCACCGGTCATGTTCACTCTGGACTCTTCCAGTAAAAACCTTAAGCCCTTAGGAATAGTTAATGTTCTGCTTTTATTTTTTTCATTCAGTATATACTTTACTACTCAAAGTAGTCTTTAGTTGATTAAAGTTCAGCTCTTTCTTTTTCCAGACAGTCTCATCTAGCACTTGTGACATTTGCAATAAGACACTTGCCTCAGTCCTCTCCTGTGCACCCAGTGCTGAGATTCAGGTGTGAGCAACCACATCTGGCTTAATGATAATTTTTTCAAATGTGAAATCTTTTAACTATTAGCTTATAAAAGATTCCACAATGAGCATATTTTAATAAAACAGTCCACATTATCAGCACTAGCAAGACCATTGCTAACATCCATATATAACTTATGTATGTTTAAGTCATGGTATATGTGATTTTTTTTCTTGTAAACATTATTAAACATTTTAAGCATCCAACCTGTCTATCCTTTGACAACATCATATCTCAACATCTTGCTCTATTTGCCCCAGTTCTTTTAAAACAAATACACTAAGAATGCAATTTAAGTACTTGTAAATTTTTCTTCTCCGGCATCCCCTGACTCCCACACCCAGTTCTAAATTTGGTATTTGTCATTCTCAAACTTGTATTACTTCATCTCCTTTCATACATACACATGTTTTTGTATTTTTTTATATGTTGAATCATTTCTGACATTCTGAAACTTTCTGTTTTCTCTCAGTGTTGTTTTTTCTACTTTAAATGTTTACTTTAGTTCATTGCATGATTATACAATGACCCACTGTTTTCTATGCTAATGGATATTAAAGCACTCTCTCTGTCATAGTACTAATGATACAGCTGCTGTGTGTACTCTTGTTCATATTTTCTTGTATAAATATGCAAGAGTTTCTCATGGGTCTTTTCAAATGGAAATTATGAGTCTAAAGGGTGAGGTCATATTTCTTATTTGCAACTGGGTTATATTTGAAATACTATTTTGCTTTTCCTTTTTTTTTTTCAATCAAAGAAAGATAAAACAGCTTTTCCTTGTTTTAAACTTCAATTTTCTTGTTACTAGTGAAATACTTTCTCTTTGTTTATAGGCTTTTCTACTTTCCTGTTTCTTTAATTTTCTTGAAAATATATTTTTGGTGATTTGATGTCATTGTTTTCTTGTTAGTGTATATCTTTTTTTAAAGTTTAGGTGTTTTCTGTTGTATATCTGTAATACTTTTTACTTTATCTTATAATGTTTATGTAATACTCTATAATTTGTCAGCCTTCCTATTAAGATTTGAGTTATTTCTGTGCATATATGTTGGCTTTCTTATTTTAAACAGCAGGACAATTATGGTGCACTGCTCTATTCTGCATTCGGTGATAAATGTTGGAGACAGTTGGTCAGGTCTCGATGGTATAGCCTGTGGGTACACAGTAGAGGAGCATGCACTGGCCTTGTTGGCACATGAATCTGTCATTCTTGGCATAAATAACACCTGCTGTGACCAATGAACTAATTGTAAAGTGACCTACATAAGTAAAGCACTGTCATTTGTGAAAGTGGCTTTGGCTTTGAACACTGGCATGTTTTTTATTGAGCAAATGTTCAGGAGGAGAACTCAAGATTATACACCACTGACTGAAGCTAGGTCACAAACAATGGTTGCATTGGCTATACAGAAAAAGAATGTTCTCTGAGCCATAGTTTGGTGCTACAGTCCTTGGAGACTAGAATAAGGTATCCGCAGAGTTTCTCTGTGAACAGCCTGATAGTAAACACTTCAGACTTTGTAGGTCATGCCATTACTTTTGTGTCTACTCACTGTCTGCAGTTCAGCATGGCAGCAGTGGGTGCACAGCTTCGACCTTCATGCTCATCAATGACTGCTTGTGCACTGTAGGGGACATGTAACGTAAAGATTTGTTGGTCCTTTACTCTAAGAACATGTTGTACTCAGGGGCTGAAGAATTCCACATTGTTGAAATCTAAGGCTCTTCCTGATCCTTAGATAGCTTCTCAACCTGAACCATGGAAAGGACATGCAAAGTTGTCCCTAATAGTACCAGTCTAGATTTGGAAATGTCCCCTTCCTTTGTGTTCTCTCTGTATCTGTCTCTCCCTTTTTTTCATTTTGGTTACTGGGCCGATTGTGTGGCTTCCTTGCTTGAACTTCAGCTCTGATGTCAGTGGTGGATTAGTGTTCACAATGGTGCATAATCCTCTAAATGCAGTTATATATAACCATGAAATCAGGTCATACCTTAACACATAGAATTTCCTAGCGTGCTTGTTAATTATTGTCAGTTTGACACAAACCTATATATTCATGGAAAAAAGGAACCTCAGCTGAGATAGGCTGATAGACATGTCTGTGGGGTATTTTCCTGATTGCTAAATGATTGAGGGGGGCCTATCCTACAGAAGACAATGCCACCCCAGGGCAGGTGGCCCTGTGTTACATAAGAAAGGTAGATGACTGAGAGCCTGGGAGCAAGCCAGTAAACACTTTCTTCTGCAGTTCAGCTTTAGTTACTGCTTTCAGGTCTTAACTTCCTGCCTTGGCTTCCCTAGATGGTAGACTCTAACTGTAACCTGTAACTTTCTCCCTGAAGTTGCTTCTGGTCAGCACTTGATCACAGCAGCAGAAAGCAATCTTAGGTGTAGAAATCTTCCTGATCCTTAGATAGCTTTTCAACCTGAGCAGTGCTTACAGTTTTCCTCCGTCCAGGCTTAACCCCTTTATAGAGCATTGAAATTTGTCTTTGCATTCCTGTCATGTGTTCTTTTTTATCTGTCTCTTTTCCTCTTGGTATGTGCCAGCTGGCTGGGCCTGAGCCACCAGCGAAGCAGTATTTACAGCTCACTTGGGTGGATGCCGCAGCTAGGGTAGCCCAAGGGCAGATGAAATGACATCCAGAATGGGAATGCTGCACCTCTCTGCTCTGTCTTCTTTCACATAAGGAAGAATTCCTCTTCCTTCTGTCAAATGACAAGGAGTATTGATTGGTTTGGCACAGTATATAAAATATGCATCTAATGGAATGGTATTTTGGGAACTATTAGCAGCACTGGCTTGCTGAGGCCCAAGATTTTACCCTCCTCCCCTTCCTTTTCCTTCTTCCTAGTAGCAGTTCTTAGCAAATTACAAGCTCTGCCTCTGGTTTGCTGGGTAGCAGTGGCAGCGCAAGCTTTCTCTAGTTTCCAAGGGAGACGGGTGCTGAGACTGCAGTGTTTCCCAGCAGCCGCTTACCTTTCTTGCTGTTCATCTCCATGCATGTCTTGACCTTCATTCTGCTATGCAGGCCTGCACAAGAAGGTAACAGTGTTTTCCTAGAGTTCTCTGTGTTGAGGGGGGGGGAGGGAAGGCAGGGTGGTAGGGGTAAAGGTATGTGGAGACAGCAGAGTATAAATGCTGGAATTAGAAACAAAGTGGCTCTGAGGTACTCTGGTCTATGAACACCTTCCTGTGTGCTGTACTCATAAATACCCTGAGGGTGGGAGCCCTGGCACCAACTCACAAAACTTAAAATTACTGCATATAAAAACATAAGGTTATAGTAATGTTGCCTATGGGAAGCACAGAAGAAAAATGAGAACTTAGAGAAGAAAATGTAATCAATTGCTTTCAAACATTCTGTCTTCATGAATTCTATTAAGTGTGTGTTGTACACATTTAAGGAGAGAGCGGAGATTATGCCTCTTCAGCATATACCCAGAACTCCATAGCTGTGCTTCCCAGCGTCACAGTCAGTATTCTTGTGTTGCTGTTTAAATTTAATGACAAATAAAGTTAAAAATAATGTCCTCTGTTACAGTAGCCACATTTAAAATGCTCAGTAGCCGCATGTAGTTACTGGCTTCTATATTAGACTGTATATTGGACATTTCTATTTCTATACAAATCTCCATTGAAGGAACTAAAGAAAGTAATCCAAACAATATGGGAAACACAGTACAATTAATGTTCTTTATCATAAGTCCTGAATCTCTGGATTCAACCAACTCTGGTTGAAAATATTCAGGGAAAAAAAATACATCTGTATTTAGTATGTGCAGACAATGGCCTCTTGCCATTCCTTAGCTAATGTAATATAACAACTAGTTTCATAGTGTTTACATTGTATTGAACAGTGGAAGTTAGAGATGATTTAAAGAAAATGTATAAAATATCTGCAAATGCTATTTGATTTTATGTGAGACTTAAATGCTCATGGTTTTGAGGGCAGGGTCCTGGAACCAAGACCCCTGGAGTATTTTGAGATGACTGTGTTTGGCCAGAGTACACACAAGAAGACGAAAAGGCCTTTTGTCCACAATCAGCACAAATATGGGTTCACTATGGTTAAAGCTGACGGAAGTCTTGAAAAACACTTGGCCTATTTCTTACTTTGTGACTGAAGAAACTATGGTCCTAGTTGAAGATTTGATTTTTGTGGTTTGTTCACAGCAGCCTTATAGCATGTCGGTGGCAACTTCTGTAAATGGAAAAACCACCCTCTGCCATCAGACTGTTCGGTAATGCCAACTCTAGTGAGATAACCGAGGAAGCCAGGAGAAGGCCAGAGCACATCACAGTCTACTCATTCCTGCTCCTTGTAGATTTGAGGAAAATAAGCCTTGCTGCATAAATCCATGAAATGTCATGATGCTTTGTGAAAGAAACAAATGTTTTCATTGTTTTATTCAAGTAAAGAAAGTTCTGGATCCCGGGGAGCATCATGATAATGTCTTTTGGTGAATGACCTTGTGATCTTGGCTATTTTGATGCTCCCTTGGGCCTTGATTGACTCATCTGCAACATAGGGATAATTTTTTTCATCTCTATCCTGAATCTTAGAACCAAATAAAAATTTGAAGTCTTTTAGGCATTGGTCTGCTGAAAATAACTGTTAACCTGGGCAGTAGTGGCTCGTGCCTTTCATCCCAGCACTCAGGAAGCAGAGGCAAGTGGATCTCTGTGAGTCAGAGGTCATTCTGGTCTACAGAATGAGCTCTAGGACAGCCAGGGCTATACAGAGAAACCCTGTCTCAAAACAAAAACAACAAGAAAGAAAGGAAGGAAGGAAAAGAAAAAAAAAAGAAAGAAAATTACTGCTATAGAAATTAGGCTTTATTATAAGGATTTTATGAAAAGGTGTATACCACCAATAAGAAAAGAGAAAATTCCATGAAAAACAGAATATTTGTTTTCAAAACAAAATATAAATAAGCCTATTACAGAATTTGAGTATTTTGTTTAAAACTTTCCTCCAAAGAACACTAACTCAGGTAACTTTTATTGGTGAATTTTCTAAATTATGTAACCCAAATCATACATGCATTATTAGAAAAAATAGATCAGCAGAGAATACTTCCCAATGTACACAACCTTAACTCACAAAACTGGCCACTAGAAGAGAAAATCAGAGGCCACATTCCTTTTCGACTGTGAGTGTAGAAATCTTAAAGTACTAACACATCTTGGGGTTGGGGCCATGGCTGAGCTGGTAAGATGTTTGCCTTGTGAGCATAAGGACTTGAGTTTGGATACCAGCACAAACTGGAGTATATCGACACAGCTGTAGTCCAGCACTGGGGTGGAAATATGAGCCAACAAACTGAGGTACAAAGTGATTAAGGAAGCGCTTGACATCGACCCTGGCTTCCACACACAACTAGGAATGCACACATATCTGCACATTTATATCTTGAGCTGAATGTGTGGCTCAGTGATGGAGTACTTGAGTAGCATGCACACACAGTCACAAAAGCAAAAATAAACTATAAAACACAAAACCTGGGGCATTTTGTTTGAAAACTTATAGAATTTTAAATAGAAAGCATTATAGTGTTGCCATGCAAGCTTGAGGACTTGAGTTCAGATCCCCAGCACTCACATGAAAAACCAAGTTGACACACAACTAGAATCTCATCACTGGGAACACAGGGAAATGGTCTTGCCAGGTCTTACTGGCCAGCCAGTCTAGCCAAATCAGTGAGTTCCAGTTTTAGTGAAAGACTGCTTTTCAAAAAATAATATAGATGGGCTAGGGAGATGAGTCAGTCACTGAGTAAGAGTGTTTGCCACCCAGGTGTGAGTAACTGATCTCAACCTGTGAAAAAGCTGGATGTCTAGCATGCTCAGTTGTAACCCAGACGGTTGTGAGGGGACTAGGTGGTGGGACAGGAGAAGCTTCCGGACTAACTAGCCTGTCTTCTGCAGTGGTATGGTGAGACTGTCTAAAATAAGGTAAAGATAAGGAATGATGCTCAAGGTTGTCTCTCACCTCCACAATGCACTATGGTGTATGTGTACAGTGATATCTGCACTCCAGCATTTATACACATTAGTGTGCAAATGTACACACATAAACGAGTGATAAAGACACTTGATATCAACCTTTAATCTCCTTGTGAGCATGTGGACACATGCATCAGTACATGCAAAACTTACCCTAATTCCTATGAGAACAGGAAGTTTTAGTTTAGTTTAACTTTAGGTGGTGCCTAAAGAAAATTTACAGCCAGCATCCGCTCTAACAGTTAAGTGCCAAGAGCAGGAGCAGAGCAGAGACACTCGCTATTACTGCCTCTCGCCCAGTCAGAACAGTAGTGTAAGGGGAAAAAAATAAGGAAGAAGGAAGGGAGGGAGGGAGGGAGGGAGGGAGGGAGGGAGGGAAGGAAGGAAGGAAGGAAGGAAGGAAGGAAGGAAGGAAGGAAGGA
>NW_026596443.1:3002866-3065082 GCF_907164565.1 Psammomys obesus | reverse complement strand
GGAAGGAAGGAAGGAAGGAAGGAAGGAAGGAAGGAAGGAAGGAAGGAAGGAAGGAAGGAAGGAAGGAAGGAAAGAGAAAGAGAAAGAAAGAAGAAAGAAAACAAGAGAGAAGAAACAAAATTCAGTTTCCTCTTTACAGATGGCACACTTTTGTATGAGTGGTGGCACATTTACAAATATTTTGAATGCTACTGAAGGCATATCACTTTCTGGCCATTTTAACCTTTAACAACATTTCTTTTCAGCATGTGGGAATGCCTTTAGTATGTGGAGCATCTTCTCATTCCTCTAGCACATGCAGCAACGGTATTATGCTGTTACCTCCTTCCTCCACAGGTCTTATCTGACTCCTGTACGGGATGAGGAGGCAGAGTCTTTACGGAAAGCACGCTCCAGACAAGCTCGGCAGACGCGAAGATCTACTCAAGTAAGCATGACACCCCGACCCCCAGTGTTCTTTCTGCCTTTTAGTGGAAACATATTAAAAAAAAAACTAATTGAATGCTTTTATTCCAGCCACTTCTTTATAGTCGTCACCACATTAAGGGGATACTATGCAGAATCAAATAAGTTTATGGCTGTCGATGCTCACTCTCATCTCTAGGCTCAACATTCATCATTCTAGCTTTGCTTAGGAACTTTAAGAAGCCTGTAGCCCTTCACACATGGAGAATCTCTAAGGAAACTTATAGCAGTTTAAAACATTAAACACAGAGTTTCTATTTGACTCAGCACACAAAGGCTATTCTTAGATAAATACATGAAAATATATTTTCACATAAAAGCTTGTACAGAGAATTATATAACAGCAATTAGTCAAAATAGCCAAAAAGTTGAACCAACCAGTAATGTATTCCATAATAAACAGTTCTGAGCATTATTAGTATATGTCCATTAACTAGTGAATGAACAAAATATGCCATATCCATATAGTGAAATACTATTTGGAATTAAAGAGTAATGTTACAGGGGCTAGAAAGATGCAAAGGATCAGAGTTAAGTTCCCAGCACTCATGTCAGCTGGCTCACTACTGCCTGTATCTTCAGCTCCAGGGGATCCAGCAGCCTTGTCTGGCCTCTCTTAGGCATGTGCATACATATGTACAAACTCACACACAGACATACATAAATAAAAAAATTTAAAAATTAAAGTGGTGTTGCAACATGGATGAACTTTGAGAAAACATTCCAAGTGAAGCAACCCAGGCACAAAGAGCACATTTGTTATGAATCCATTATGTGGTGTATCTAAAATAGTGCATCCAAAAAAAAAAAAAATACAGAAAGTTGATTAATGCTTGGGGTGCAGGAAGAAGAATGGGAAGAGACTTGCTAGTGGGTGTGGTGTCTTTTGGGGGTGATGAAAATGCCCTGAAAGTAGATGGTACTGATAGTTGAAAAGCTCAGAGTATTCTAGAAACAATCAGGTCATATACATTAAAAGGCAGAAATTTATGATCACGACCTCATCACGACCTCAGGTGGTGATGGCCATGAGTATGGAGGAAAAGCTGTGAGTGTGGTATTGAAGGAAGCTGAGAAAGCCTGTAGAGCAGAATGGAAAGGAACATCTGAAGAAATTAAAAGAAAACCAGAAAACAGCAGTCACATTTGAAATGAATAAGAAATAGGTATGTAGCATGAAGGAAGTATTCAAGGGTCTTATATAGGTGGTACAGAAGCAAAGAAGGAAAGTCAGTGTCTGGGGAAAAGGATATTATACATAGCAACAAAAAGATTGCTTGTCTTCCTTGACTCCCAGAGTAGGCCCGTATTCTGCATTCACTCTTGTTGGATGAGTGTGTGCCTGTTCTTCCCATAGGATCCATCCTCCATGAAGCTCATGACTATTTTTTGTTTTTCTCCTATTCTAGTCAGTATACATAAGAAACTCACCCATTTGTTCATTTGTAAGTTTATAGTTCAGCGTCATTAGGTAATTCCTATCCTCACTGTCCATCTCCAGAATGTTCTTTAAATTTCCAAACTGAAACTCTGTATTCATTAAGCTGTTACCCTATGCAAAAAACAATATTCCATTTCTCTCTATGACTGACTACTTTATGAATCTCATATAAATGAAATCATATACCATTTGCCTCCCCTATTTGGCATATTTCATGTAACACAACATAATGCTAGGGTTTAATTCATGTTGTCCATGTGATATTTTGTTTTTTTAGGTCTGTGTGTTTATGCCATAATTTATCATTCACCTTGTAGTGGGCACATGGCTACCATAATAAGCCACTGTGCAAGTGGCTGTCCATAAGTCTCTAAACCCTGCTTTTAGTCCTTTGAGGATACATGTAGAAATAGGTGCTGGCTTCTGTGATAATCCTATTTTTAATACTGAGGAGTTGCTGTACTAATCTCATGGTAGCTGCCCTGATTTCTACTCCTGTCAGTATCCTCTTTTCTCCAGATCTTTCTCAGTATTTGTTTTGAAGTTTGGGGACTTTTACTATAATACCCACTTTAGTGAATGTGAAGTAGAAGACTGACTATGATTTTTTAACATTTTAATTTTTTTTATGGGGAATGGCACACACATGGAGGTCAGAAGACAACTGTGGGAGTCAGTTCTCTCCTCCTACCATGTGGGTCTCGCATGTCAATCTCAGGTCCTCAGGCTTCGCAGCATGTGCCTTTACCTACTGGACCATCTTAATATCTCACAGATTATATTTCTATCATCTTTTCCCTCAGTGTACAGTGGAAAAAATCAGAATATTGCATATAAATATATAACTGACTATATCAATGAGTGAGAAATAATAGTGAGGAAATACAGACTACTCTTAATGGTTTAAAATTTATTTATGAAGAGAAAGGAAAAGGTAGCTGGAAAAGGAAGAGCCGAATATGTGTAAATATCTTGTAATGAAACCTGACATGATGGGTATGCCTATAATTTAGGAGGTAGAGGTGGTAGGAGCAGAAGTTAAAGGTTAGCCTCAGATACGTGGTGATTTAGAGTCAGTCTGGGCTATATAAAAACTCTGTTTCAAAAGAAAAAAAAAGAAAGAATGAAAAGAAAGAAAGAAATTTTGTAGAAAAAGACTTAGCAGAAAGAGCAGAAGTCCACATGAGAACTAAAAAGGGTTTTCTGACTCAGAATGTGTATGTGAACTGTGAAAATACTTTGTTAGATTCTCAAGGGGATGTTGGGTCCCCCCCAAAAAAATTATCCAGAAAGTAAATGTCCAATTCCTTAATGTGGCGGTGACCTAGCTGTTGCCTGCTTTCCTCAGTTTCACTCCTTCACTGCTTTCCTCATTCTTCCACTCACTCAGCTTTGCCAAACTGCTAGCAGATACCTGCATCATACCAACCCCTGTTTCTGAGTCTTTGGACAGGCTCTGTTTTAGCCACAGTGCCTTTTACCCCTCACACCCTTCCATGGAAGTTCTTGTTGAGGTCAGAGGACAACTTCATATGTTAGTCATTGCCTTTGGAAACCCTGTTTGAGGCAGGGTCTCTTGTTTACCACTGAACATACCAGATGAACTGGCTCAACATGCTTCCAGGGAATCTCCAGTCTGTACTTCCTATCTCCCCATAGGTGTATTTTACATGGGATCTGGAGATCCAAACTCTGGTCCTCTCACTCACTTATCTACTGATCTATCTCTTCATGTCCCAGTATTTCTGTCTTAATATATATACAATCTTATGGTCATCTGTTTTTTTCATGTCATTTCTGGTAGATTAAAAGTTTCTTGAAAAGGGTGCTAGGTCACTTGAACTAGGTCAATAGTTAAGAGTACTTCCTGCGCTTGCAGAGGACCCAGGTTTAGTTCCTATGTCTACAACGTGGCTTACAACCACCTGTAACTCCAGTTCCGGGAGATCCAATGCCCTCTTCTGGCTTCTGTAGGTTCCTGCATGCACATGGTATACATCAACTCAGGCAGGCTCACACACATACCTATAACTTAAAAATAAGTAAATCTTTGAAGAAAGATTCTTGAAAATAATCACTTGACTTGCCTTTGTAGTTTAATTGCTTAAGGACATTAATTATTTAAAAAATGAATAATGTTATGAATAGCTATTTTTTTTTAAGGCAGCTGTGAGGCTAGAGAGAGTCGTGTAGTGAAGGGTGCTTTCTGCTCTTGCAGAGGACCCCATGTTGTCAGTTGACTGGCAACTACTTATAACTCCAGCAGACACCCTCTCCAAACAATATACCTGTGTGCATACATAAGGAAATATGTACCCATTTAGTACTCAGTAGCTGCCTTCCAGCTTTGGGACATGCCTCCTTTGAGGCTCTGAGAACATAACCGCTCGACTGGAATAATCTCACTGTCTTCTCGGTGATGTCCTACTCCAAGTCTCTGTCATTTGCTTTGCTTCTATCCTGCTGCTCCAAGGATCCCAGAGGAACATTAATTGTTCACACATCTGTGTGTGATTACTAGAGTTACTTAGAAAATGACATTAAGAGAAAAAAAAGAAGTCAGTATAGCATTTTAGAAAGTTTAATTGTTTTAGTCTACCTCTGAATTTTCCCCTTCTTGAACCAGATTTTAAAAGTTTGGTTTTTCCAATATTTACTGTTCAGCGAATAAGACGATAACCATTTGATCTTGGAAGAGGGTAAAGTTCACTCAAATAACTGAGCACAATTTGGTATGGACCAAGTACATCTGTAACTGAAGATATCACTGTTGACCTATTTTCAGAAGACCAAGTTAGGAAAGCTAAAGCAGAGTGTATGTAGATTTAGGTCTGAGTGCTCTGTTCACTGCAGTGCTTATTTTAAGCGTATGTAGCTAGAAATGGCCTTCTGTTGGAAGCCTCACTTGGCTTGTTTTGGGAGCAGTTTCCCTGCTCATGAATACTCTGTGTTAATGTGAAACTGTCTTTACTGTTTGATATTTTTCCAGGGTGTTACCCTAACAGACCTTCAAGAAGCAGAAAAGACTTTCAGCCGGTCAAGGGCAGAGAGGCAAGCTCAGGAGCAGCCTGGGGAGAAGCTTGAAGATCCTGGTGGGCTTGAAGAGAGCATCAAAAATCAGGAGCCATCAGCAGCCCCAGCAAAGGAAGCTGGGGAGGGCCAGCAACCTTGGGGCAGGAGTCTGGATGAAGAGGTGAGCTCTTCTCCTGGCATGCTCTGCTGCTGGCATGCTCTGCTCTGCACCACAGGATAATTTGTTGAACCTTCATTAGTGTGGTTTAAATGCTATTCTGCCTTGCAGTAAATCATTCCTAAAAGACACTGTATATTTGTAGCTTTTGGGTGCAGACCTATTTGGCTGAAAAAAAAATCCAAAGGATTTTGGTTTCTCTTTTCTCCACAGAGTTTACTAATGTTTTTGAGTAAATGCCATACCATTCTGTAAAGAGAGGATATAGTACAATAAAATGCAAATAAGATATGTGTTTTTATGCCAGCCATTGTTCTAAGTTTGATTTAATCCTCAGGAGACCCCTCTAAGATGAGTATTAGTATTCCTGTTGTATAGCTGAGGAACTTTAGTATCACAGGCCAAGTAACTCCCCTTACATTCTACACATGGAGGAGTAGACCAGTGAGGATTTGAATATAGTCAGTCTGATCCTACAGCTTGTTCTAATATGTTGCTTCCCAAACTCCTGGGAGTCACCATCTGTGTGGACACGTGTCTCTAGTGAAGGTGGTATTCATAGAGAGGGCCAGGTGTATGCTTAGGGCAAGCATACTCAGGGTTTCAGTTGTAACTGTTGTCTCTGTAATTACCACTACTTCTCTCTCAAAAGTGTTCCAGTGTGGGCTGGTAAGTATTATGTTCACTGTAGTGATGAGAAGAAGGGATCTCTCTTGTTGGAACTCTGAGTGCTAAGTTCTGTGAACTGATATTATTATGCATTTTGTTGCTTTTGTTATTATTTACTGAGTGCTGGCTCCCAGAGAGTGTTCATATATACCCAACACATTTTCTAATTAAGCCCTCAGCATCCTGTATGAGCATGGTCTATCCCTATTTTACAGATGAGGAAGCTGAGGCCCAGAGAAGTTTTTCAAGGTCACACAGCCACTGCCTGCTGAGGATAGACTTTAAGCAAAGTTCTGCCTGACTCCAAAACCTCTGTACCCCATTGTTTCTTTCTTTATAATTTAGAACTACGTAACCACATTATGAGAAGTACGTAACCACATTATGAGCCTAATATATACTAAGAATTTATATCTTGAAGAATCTTTAGTTAACTAAGTGTAGGCTAATTGTTTACTTCTGTGTTTTAACTCTCAAAATTTTTTTCAAAGGGGAAAATAAAAATTTTTTAAAGTTTCAGGAAAGTAGTAGTGGAATAGCCTTGCCTAGCATATGTCATGTCTTGGTTTGATGCCTAGAACATAAGAAGAAATGAGCTTTTTAGTGAGTCGTGTGGCATATTGGTGGATTACAGACATTTACTCTCTGCCCTCGGGCCATTACTACACTCTTGTTTCTTCACACTACTGAGCTCTTTTTTTCCCCTTAACCTCTGCCTTTGAGCACTCCATCTTAAAAACAGCATTGCTCTTTCCATTTTCAAGATCAAATGAGTTTTTATTGACACTGAGCTACTTAGTACCCTTTGGTCATTTTAGGAACAGTTTGTCTCAAATGCTGTGGTCATGCTATCCTCAGATATAAGGTCAGCAGTTGTTCGTTTCTGACCACTTACTAACTCTAAAGCAGCTGATAGATACTGATTGAACATCAATTGTTAATAAGTCTCCTAAAAATTGAAAAAGCCTATTTTGAGGACACCTACTGTCCTTATCCTTTGATTGAGCTTGACCCCTAATATCTCATCCTGTGGATTATTTCTAGCCTATCTATCATCGTCTAAGGTGTCCAACTCAACCAGACAAACCCACAACACCAGTGTCTCCTTCTGCATCAAGACCCTCATTCTACACTAGTTCTCACTTACTACAGACAAGTAGAGCTTCAGTCCCTGATTCTGAGAACTCAGAGACCACCACAAACACCACAGCCACAAAGGAAATGGACAAGAGTGGTACGTATAGTTTCAGAAGCAACTCCCCAGTATATGTGGCCAGATTTTTAAGAGCCACATTTTGTGTGTTATCTTTGGGCAGAGAAAATAGAAGCTGATTTGGACGATCAGTCTTCTAACAGGCTGTCTACCCGAGAGAGGAGGCGACCTAAGGATCGACGAAGAGGCACAGGCATTAACTTCTGGACAAAGGACGTAAGTATATTGGTCTATATGGGACATACCATATCACCTGTGGCTAGCAGCCTTCCTGCTGAGATCAAAAGAAACAGCCCCATGTGGTGGCACAATTGTCATAGAGATGACAAAGAATTTTTACTAAGAAGACAAGAAGACTCTACTCGTATGGGACTCATTTTGTATGTTTCTGCTAAGTAGAGAGTAGTGCTGAGCAATGTAGACACTCTGCACCTGATAAAGAATTTTGAAAGCTGGAAATTTGCAACTACCATGTAAGCAAGTAGGTAAATGTGGCACATTTTAGCAGTTCTCTCTAGTAGTTCCTAAGAGTCATGTAGTCAACAGTATCTTCATAGTGCCTATAAGCTTAGATTCTAACTATTCTAGGATAGTAAGAATTTTGGAGCTAGGCCTGGTAGCACATACCTTTTATCCCAGAACTCAGAGAGACAGAGACAGGCAGATCGCCATGAGTTTGATGCCAGCCTGGTCTACAAAGCCAGTCCAGTACTGCCAAGGCTACCCAGAGAAACTCTGTCTCAAAAAACCAAAACAACAACAAAAAAATTAAAGAGGACTACTGAAGGAGGGGGATGAAGAGATGGCTCCCTGGCTTAGAGTACTTTTTGCTCTTTCAGAAGAACCTGGTTCAGTTCTCAGTACCCACATGGTGGCTCATAGCCATCCATACCCCAGTTTCAGGTATCCAACAGACACACACGGTGTGCATACTTGCATGCTGGCAAAACATTCAGTTGTGTAAAGTAAATATATTTTTTTCAATTTTTTTGAAGAAAAGTGTTTAAAAAAATTTCAAAGGACTGAAAATCTGTACATTGATACAAGTTTATCTGACTCAGTTTTACCTTTCAGGAGGGAAAAGGATCGAATAGTAGAGAACAGGTCACCAGTGCTTACTAGTCACAAACACAGCACACACTTTAATGTACTCCCTTTATAGCTGGTTCTAACTTACTAGCGTTTTTTAATCCAAGTGGCCAATTCCTTAAACCAGAGGTCCCTGGTTCCTAATGACACTTTTGAAGATTAGAGAAGACTATTCAGTGAGACAAGAAGTGTAACAGCAGTAATACATTACAAACCATCTTTCAGCAAAAATGCATTTCTTTGTCTTAGGACTAAATTGATAGTGTTTGTTTTGGTTTTGCCAGTGCTGGGGATTGAACTTAGGTCCTGGCACATGCTAGACAAACAAGCACTCTACCAATAAGCTGCATCCCCAGACCATATAGGCTGATAACTTTCACAGCATGAAATGAAGTCTTTCTTTTTGAAAAATACCTTTCAGCTGGGTGTGGCGGTGCACACCTGTAATCCCAGCACTCAGGGAGGCAGAGGCAGGTGAATCTCTGTGAGTTTGAGGCCAGCCTGGTCTGCAAAGAGAATCTAGGACAGCCCAGGCTACTCAGAGAAACCCTGTCTCGAAAAAAGCAAAACCAAACCAAAAAAGAAAAGAATAATACCTTTCCCCACCTGTATTTGGTTTGACAGTTTTACCACCGTGATGTTTTTAAGTCCTCTGCCTGTGACAGCTGTTGAAAGTGGCAGTAGTAGCATCACTTGGCTTTCAGTTTTCGTTGCCCACATTTGAAATGCCAAGAAGTGATTTGTTTTCAAAGAGGTCTGTCTGTGACTGTGATCCTTCTTTTCCTTCTCTTTTCATTTCAGGAGGATGAGGCAGATGTCTCTGAAGAGGTCAAAGAAGCATGGGTAAGTGACAGACTGGTGACACATGGTCCTTGTAGGGCTCAGTCTTGCCCTAAGGCATACAATTTTAGGCATACATCTGAGATGCAGATTTATGCAAACATGGGTTGAGGGTGAAGATGAGCATTCCTCTGGGGATGTAGCAGGGGCTCGTTGGTGCTGCTTTTTCCTGTGGTGTGGCACTCATGTTCTTGATCAACTTTCCAGTCTGGCTGTGCTAGCTGCCAGTTGTCAACACTGATGTAGTAATCCACTGATTACTGGATCGGATAAAGTACTTTGAAATCTTGGGAAGAAAAGTAAAAAGGGAGAAAAGTTCCTAATGGTTCTCCTCTTACATTCTTACAGAGAAGAATGTAAATGTAGAGAGCACAAAATTTGAGGCCATTTAAACGTTATTTATAATGGTCTTTGAGTGAGGGTAAGCACTTCACCTCTTTTGTAACTGGACTTTTTGAAACCCAGCATCCATCTCCCCTCTGCACTGAAAGGCCTACGCTCAGCATTCCCCCTCTGAACTACTTTTATACCTCTAAACGCTGGGGTTTTATTTGCAGGAAAAAGGGAGTTTAGTTTTAGTAAAAATTAATACAAACCCATATGTTTTACTTTTCAAACCATGTAAAATAATAGGCTTTTAGCACCATACAGCTTATTATTGTACCTTTAATCTCAGAATATATTTAATGATCATTACAGAAAATCAACAACTAGCTCATTTTTAGACATAAGTAGCAAATTGTCATGTTCTATCTAAATAGTTCTATCCAAATAGGATCCAAACAGTAATTGTATGGTGGTATATGCTTATAATCCCTTATGAGTTTGTGGTTTCTGTGGTTTCTTCTTATCACAAGTTTCTTGGTTTTGTGCATATGTGTGTATTTGTGTGTGTTTGGGGGGTAGGTGTGGGTGGAGTAGCAAATGTGTGCACATGTTATATGGAGTCATTTTCCACCTTAGTATTTGACAAAAGAGCTCTCACTGAACCTGGAACTTATTAATTGAGCTAGACTGACTGGTTAGCAGATTCTATGGATACCAAGTGCAGGGATTACAGACATGCAGTGCTATGTCTAGCCTTTTTATGTAGGTGCTAGGAAAATGTACTCAGGTCTCCTTTACAATCTAAGCTATCTCCAGCCCCTCTATGGCAAATTTAAGGCCAGACTGGGGTATGTAGTAAGACCTTGTCTCAAATGGGGAGGGTGAGGTGGTAATTAATAATACAGGTAAGAACTGTCTCCCTTGATTGATGTGGAGGCATGAAACAAAGATGAATTGTATTGTTTAGAAATAACACAGCAGGGAGGAGACCAGGGAGGGAGTGTGGGGTTGGGGAGGGAATGAGGGAGCGGGATACAGCTGGGACACAGAGTTAACAAAATGTAACTAAAAAGAAAAATAAAATTAAAAAAAAAAAAAGAAATAACACAGAAGAATCCCTTGAAGCAGGAGTGTGTGTGTGAGAGAGAGAGAATATTCCAGCAAGCTTCTTCTTTAAGGGATTTGGACAGGCTTTTGGAGACAGAAAGGTTCCTTTGGGAAACTGTGCTTAAACAGAGAATCAGAGTAATAGATTACAAAGCACTGGAAGGACCATAATTACCAAAGGATTAATACAGGCCATTTAGATCCAAGGAATTACAGGGAAGATTTTATTGTCATAGAATGTCCTTGTCAATAAAAATCTCTGTAGTAAACTTCTGGGCATGGGAAAATCCTCGGCTAGGGTACATGAAACAAGAATTAAAATATGATCTTGATACAGTGCTTCTTAGGCAATTTCATTTTAAGACTGTTAAATTAAACCATGGAGAAGACTTTCTGGTTTTGTAGAAAAAAACATTGACTGTTAACATTTGAGACAAAAGTCATTTGCCAGGCTAAAGAATAGTCCATTTATCCAATTGTTTGTGACATCTACTAGTGTTTTCCATATGCCAGGCAGACTCAATTGTTACTGTAAGCAAACAGTACCCCTAGATGGGTACCTTTGCATTCATGTAGGGCCACTAGGGTTAGTCCTAGCACTTTTCAGCATTACTCTGAGTTCGGCAAAGAAAGGCTGCTGATGAATGAGCACAGATGAGGCTGTCTTTTAAAATGGTCTTGTTTGCTTGTTCCATTACTTGTTATCTATTTTCCTTCCTAGTTCACTCTTTGCTAATGCTAGTAGGCATTATCCATATGGGTCCACAGTTAAATATCCAGTGATGACCCAAAATAAATTGCAACACTCCTATCTAAAGACTGTCAGAAGTATCTAATGTCTCTTAGGACCATCTCTTTCCTGTACCATACTGTCCCTCCATCAGGCAGTAAAGTTGACTCAGCTCTGCAGCAGTCAATATGCCACTCGAGATGAACGTGCCGTTGAAGTGGCACTGTAGCTGACCAGTGTGGTACTGCTGAGGACTCAGTGCAGTGAAACGGTATCTGCTATTGAGGTTGTACCAGCTTCTCTCTCTTCGAGGGTGCTGATACCTATTGTTTTTAAAGTTGACTCCCCCCAAGACTCTGACATCTATTTTGCAACTAAAATATAATTTATAATCAATAAAATGCATAAATTTAAAATGCACCATTTAGAAAATCTTGACCTATACCTGCCATTGTAACTACCACCTGGCAGGATATATAACTTCCATCACCTCATAAAGTTCTCTGTTGTCCTTTGCAGTCAATTCTTTGACCCTAAAGGCAATCATTTTTCTGATTTGTCACCACAATTTTGTATGGACTCATTCAGCGATATTTAATTTTAAGAAAGAAACTTCAGTGGTTATTATCTCTACCTTATGTCTCCACTTGTGATTACAGCAAAATGATTCCCAATATATATGATTCTTTCTTCTCTTTTTAAGTGTTTCAGAAGATTACTTACTGTCTCACTCACCTGCCAATGACAGCTGAGTAGCTAAGAAGGCCTTCTGTGTAACCTAAGTTCTGCTGACATCACTAAAATCCATTTCCTCTTGTAGTTACTTAGGAAAATGTAACCAAGATTTGTATTCACATGATATCCATGGCCAAGGAGAGCACTGATGTTTTCTCACAGACTGAGTAGATGAGGAGGAGGACAGTCACTTGTGTTGCTGTCTTTGTGACCCTAAGGAGCACAGTGATAAGTCTAGCGAGCTTTTTAAGCTCGGCAGAATAAACGGTCATGGTCAAAACCCACTCCACTGGTAAATCTACCAGCTAGCAAAACGGACCAAGAATGTGTAATTTGAAATCTCAGCACCTCCTTGACAGATGTGTTTAAAGCAGTTCTGTTTCAAAGCCACATTATGTAACAGGTAGTTTCTGGAAATCTTTAGATATCCTGTTAAACTACATGGAAAAAAACCTGAATTTAAATGTTAATGTAAATGTCTTTATATTCAGGAGTGTGCTTGGTGTTTAGTAGTAACCCTTTTTTATCCGTGGGAAGTATTTTCAAAGACCCCAGGTGCCTGCCTAAAATTGAAGGTAGAACTGTGCTGTACACGTACTATGCTTTATGTACCTATGATGAATTTTAGCCCACAAGTCAGTCACAGTAAATAATAATAAAACTAGAACATTTGTAACTATATGCTGAATAAAATGGCCGGCATCATTACTCCGGACAGTACTTAATAAAACAAGGGTGTCTCGAACGCAAAGCACTGGAACCTTGATGTCTTAGGCTTAGTCTGGTTGCTAAGAAGACTCCTAAATGACTAATGGGGGACACGGCAGGTTCTGGACAAAGAGATGACTCATGCTCCAAGCAGGACAGAGCAGGATGCTGTATGATTTTATCACACTACTCAAAATAACACACAATTTTTTTAAATATATAAATTGGCTATTCTGGAATTTCTGTTTAATATTTTCAGACAGTCCAACTCTAAGTAGCTAGACCTATGGAAAGCTAAACTGCAGGAAAGGTTTATGTGGCTGTTATAGTAGTCACAATCTAGAGTGTCTGCTCCAAAGCAACCATAGACACAGTGTTTCGATCCTTTCCATCCTTTTCTACCTTCATCTTTGCCCTGCCCATCGCTTGATGTGAAGTTTGCTTGTTCTTCCCATCTACTACTCTGGGACATTCTGCTTTCCAACCCAATCCTGTTGTATAATTGACTTTATCACTAGAGGGCACAAGTAGTCAGCAAAAAAGATGTTGGTGAGCAAGCAGAATGATGCCCTAAAAAGAAGCAAAACCAAAGGCAAATTGTTTTTGTTTTAAAGGAATCATTGAGGAATGATAGTTCAGTTTAATAAAGTTCAATATAATAAAAACATCTGCCTTGTAACTTTTTGTATCATGAATTACAAGATAATTTAGAGCTGACTTGGTTCAAGAACCTAATCTCACAGTTAAGAAAAGTAAGGCCTAAAGAAGCTAATTATTTGGAGACATGAAATCTCTAGGTGACCCTAGGGCTTGCTTCAGGGAACCTTTTTATGAAACAGGAGTGGCACAGCCTTGTAAATATGGCTTATATCTTTGTTATATCCTGTTCATCCATTTGAATTTTTTTGAAAACACACACACACACACACAAATCTTTATTGCATAGAAATTCATGTACATAAAACAATACCAACGATGCTTTTCTCTCATTTTCCCATTTTCCTCCTCCTCTTCAATGTGTCTGTATAAAGGACACTATTACACCTTATTAGGACTTCACCCAGATGTCCAAACAATGCCCCATCTATATAATCTTTTGTGTTTGCAAGTTGCATGTACATGTAGCCATCCACAGAGACCAGGTAGCCCTTTTATTCCATTCCCCACTTAAATTTTACCATCACTGGCTTTCCTGTCAGTCCATTGAGAAAAGGCTTGGGAGTGAAGGGTAAACTCATCGTGAACACCTGCGAGTGCTGCGCCTCACTAACCCTAACCTGCCACTGCTGGCCTCTCATGACTGGAACAGCTGCCGCAAACCTGAACGAACCAGCACTAAGAGAAATGCCCGTTTGGATTTTTTTTACCTAGCAGGTTACATTTGAATTGACTTGCTAGTAGCTTCTGACCCGCTGTAGTGAAGGAACATCTTACAGAACTTAGTAGCTACTCAGAGACTATCAAGATTCAGTGAGTAAGAGCATCACCATCCTGCCGTCCTTCACACAGGTGGGTAACTATTTCTGTCAGGAAATGAAAGGTAACATCCTTTTGTTAGGAAAGTCTATCCCTACCTGTAATTCCCAAAGCTGTTTTAGGAGAGTCAGATGATACACAATCTGACAAATTCGTTGAAACTTTACCCTGTGTGTAAGCCATCCCTTAAAATGCATTGTGGATTCAAGGTACCTACCTGTTCTAGACAACTGGTAGCAGAGAGCTCTGTTGGTAAGGTACTCTTAAAAGTGGTAAGCAATTTAATGTAAGCATTTTCCAACTAAATAAATGAGAGTACAACTTAACTTTTCTGCCAAGGCTTAGTTGAATGTTAACAAGAAATCAAAGCTCAGAAATTCCTCTAATGCCAACCACTAAATGCACTTCATATTTTGTGTTGCTTCCCTTTTGTTCAGATCTTCTGTTCTTTCTCTCAGTAAGTGCTCTTACGTCCCGTTTGTGGTCAGACATTTTTCTAGATTCTGAGGATACAACAATGAAGAAAAAGTCCTGTTCTTCTACAATTTACTTTCCAATAAGAGAGACAGGCAATAAACAAATACTTAAATAGGTGATAAGTGCTATGGAAAAACAGAGAAAAAGGGAAAAGAAGTGTCGTGCAGATTAGGAGTTTCCACATTACGGATAAGACAGTGAGGCCAAGCTGCAGTGACAAAACAGGATTTTAGCTTAAATTAAAGAGTGTGAGATGGGAAGTTACACTGGACTCATAATGTGAAAGCAAAAGGAACAGCAATCACAAAGACCGTGAAGCAGGTATACCCTGGATGTTTGAGACAGATTGAAAAACAAATGGGGCTGGGAAAGAAGGAAAAGAAGGGCAAACAGAACAGATGATATCACTACCATAGTGTCAGCATTTGGTGTGCACGTGTAGGTACCTGTTGTAGAGTTTTCATACCAAGAGTGATGTGCTTACTTATGTTTTATAGATTCTACCATATTGAAAGATATACTCTGAGGGAATACCAATGGAACAAGAACATCAGTTAGAAGGCTGCTCCCATAACACAGGAAAAAAATGAATGAAGGTGGTTTAAGAACCAACTTGATAGAAAGATTCTGAAGAGTTACATTCAGGATGTATTTTGAAATCGGAACTACCTACATTTACTATTGGTTTGAATACAGTGTGAAGAAAGAGAAGTGAAGGTCAACACTAAAGCCTTCAGCTTTACCTTAATCTCTAATGGTGGAGTCTTATAGCTGAGATGGAGAATGCAAGAACAGGTCTGGCAGAAAAAAAGGCCGGCATCTGGTTTGGTGTTTAACAGTGCTGAGCTTAGTAGGTTCAGCTGACATATTTTTACATGGAAATGTCAAGAGAGCAGTTGAATGTACATATGAAGTTCAAGTTAGAGGTCCAGGCTGGATTATAAACTCGGATGTTAGTAAACATACAGATAATCTCTAAAACCATGGGATTGGATGCAGTTACCAAGAAAATAACTGCAGAGAAGGGATCAAAGATAAAACTCTGGAGCACTGTGAAATTCCTAGCAAGAAGACTGAGAACTATCATGGGAGAACAGTCTTGGCTCTTGGTTTTAAGAATATGAGTACATTTCCACTTTTTCCAAATAAAAAACAAAACAGAACAGTACAGTAAGTTGCTTTAGTTTTGTTCTTTGCTGTGTTTTTTACTTATATAGTGATATTAGCCATAAAATCTGCTCTCCCTTTTATCAGAGTAGTACGAGAAAGCTGACTATCACAGAGCCTGCTCTCCCACCCTTTGAAATAAAGACCACTGCCTTTCTGCAGATCTTACCCAGAGCATTGAGCCTATTCTTGAAGAACCACGGGGGGGTTGCTGATTAACTATTAAAATTATTGAGTTGACTCACCCCTTGGTCCCCTTTGCATTGTCTTATTTTTTCTGCTTTATTGTATTTTCTATTAACTAGCTCTTTCATTTAAGTTATGAAACCTTTTTTTATAACATCCTGAAACATTTATTTCTAGATGCTACTGAATTCTAGACTTTGAATTAATTTGTGATGGCTCAAATGACCATCATAGGTTGAGTTTATAACTGAACAACTTAAACCCATTGAGTTAAATATCTCATTTTGAAGATAACAGGGCAAATGCAATGACTCAGTGGGTCTGATGACCCAAGTTTAGTTCGAAGAATCCATGGTGAAAGAAGAGAACCAACTCCTAAAAGTTGTCCTCTGACCCTCATACCTGACTGTGGCACATAAAAGCCATTTTTCTCTGTCACATACATATATACTACATAGTTAAAAAGAAGTAAGTCACAACAAAGGCCCAGAGATAAACTGACACAAGGATAGTGACATTCCATTCCTAGTTCACACTCTCACACTGCCTTCCATGTATTTTATGTCTGTTATTTGTCATGTATCTCAAACTGCTGTGTCAGGCAGTAGAGCATAGAAGCCAAGTACAGACCAAGGAACTAAGTTCCCTGCATGTAAATTCCATCTTAACCACTGAAGTAATTTAGATAAGATACTTCTCTTTGCTTCAGTTTCCTCATTTGTAAACTGGAGCTAGTTATAGTACCCACTGTTTGGCTTATATAATAAAAATGAAGCTAGTACATCTAAGTTACTAATGGTGATTCCTAAGTTTCTAAGTCAGTCTAAACCATGGCTTTGGGGACTTTCATCGACCTTTACAATCATGGGATTTTACAGTTATCTACTACTTTTCCATTAAAGAAAAGTTATATGTAGAGTTGAGAAATAGCCCAGATTCCTCTCTATCACTAACAGGAGTACCTTTTATTGCTTTAGTTCATTTTAAGTCAGGGACTCAGTATGGAACTCACCCTCCATCCTGAATACTGGGATTACCACCACACCTGGCTTTCTGAGATGTTTTGAGGGGATTTTTAGGAAATGCTGAGGTAGGAGGAAAGGAAAAAAAGGGGGGGGGGTGTAGGAAAGAAGAGGACTTGAATGTTTCAAATTTCACTCAGAATCCCAAGAGCCTCCAAACAAATGAAATCCCTCCAGACTTCTCACAATGACTTGCTTGCATTGTTCTGTCCAAATTAATGTCCTGTCTTTGCTTTTTCCAACAGTTTGGTTTATACAGGTTTTTTCTAGTTTTCTCCTCCCTCCTCTCTAGATGAATTTGTGCTATTTCCCTAATCTTTCACAACTGTTTCTGGGTATTTGCTGGATCTTTTCTCTCAAGCAGTATTTTTTTCTTTCTTGTGTTACTTAATCTCATGAAGCACCTTTGTCTGTTCACTATCTACCACTGGGCAGTGTCTTGGCCTTTCTCCTTTTAGGTAAAATCCTAGGTCGATTTTGCCTTTTCCTCTCTATTGGAGACTGATTGCCTAATATGGTAAGGTATTTCCCAGACAAGACTGTACTGTTGCGCTGGAACAACAGCTTGCCTGAGTTTAAAGACACGGCAAGTAAGCTATCAGATATACCTAGTTATTTATGTAGGAAAGTAATATTTTTATAGGACAGTATATAACAACCACAATCTTTCTTTCTTGGTATGCTTTTCTCTTGCTTTTAACAGAGTTAAAAGGATAATAAAATACAGATTTTCTCCACTCAACATCTTTATCTTTGTACAGATAAAGGAAAGAATAAATACATAAAAGCACCCAGAATGAGAGAGTTTTGAGATGTCTGAGAAATTTGATAACTTGATAATGTTCATAAGTTTTTTTTAAATAGGGATAGATTTAATAAGTGATAACTATTATGAGCAGTTCTCTGAGAACCAGCCCCAGGGAACTGGCAAGCATTCTCTTTGTAGAATAACAAGCTGTCCTGGACTTGTGCAGTTTGCAGTAGTGGCAGTTGAGAGCAGAGAATGGAGATGGGTAAATGGCAGTCAACCAGCTCTGTCTGGGAAGTTGCTTGCCATGCAGTGTGCCCTGAGGAATCTTTCCTAGTGGGCCCAACCACCCTGACCTGGAAGGACCTTTGCTTCCACTATATATTTGCACTTATTTTGTAACTGTAGTTTCTTAAAATACTGCAGATGCTATGGTTTTCTATATATGGATTGTGCCTTGCTCTAGCCCAGGCTGCATAAACCATCTCAAGGACAAAGTTTCTTTTGGCATCTTTCTTTTATGAGCTCCATTAATTTTAGGCCATGGTGTTGCCAAGGGAATCTTAGTAATCAAAGCTCACGTGTACTGCTTGGAAACCCTGTATGTTTGGACCCAGTGTCATGTTACATCAGTGAATTCTCCTTTAATCAGAAATCTTAAAGATTGAATAAACTGGCCTTCAAGGTAATCTGTATGGGCTTCCTTTAAATGCCTTATCTGAAAATGTGGAAGATTTACCAACTATTAGGAAAGCTAATTAACCTCCTGACCTTTTCTTTTTTCAACATTTCTTCTTTCTGCCTTCAGTTGCCTCCAAGGCATTAGTTTTTGTTAGAACCTGTAACTGTGTTTTTGTTGGAGGCATACTCATGAGCTTGAAATTCAGAATGGAGGGTTTTCTTAGATTATAAAAAAAAAAAAAAGGTAATACATTTCATTAGAGAAATTTTATGAAGTATAGAAAAGTATAAAACCGGTTCTCAAAAGCAGCAGGAACACTTTTAGAGGCGGTTGTAAAAGTGCAGTGTTTTCAGGGGAGGGGACATGGTGCTGGAGGAGCGTATATGCAAGTACCGGGAGGGGAGAGGTCCTGTCCTGTGATGCTCCATAGGAAACACTTCCTTAGGAAATCTTGGTCTGAAATTAAAATGCTTTTCTGTATAAATTCAGTTGGTAGAGGAAATTCTAAAAATTCAGGCATCACACAAATTAGGGAGAAACCATACCCTCTAATCCCTGATGGCAGTGCCACTTGGATAATGAAGGCATTTATAAGAAGTTCTGCATCTGCATCTTCCTTCATAGTAGTTATAAGGTAGTCAAACCTGTGCTACTTCATTATATCTTAAATTATTATTGCTCCAAGAATTATATATATATTATACTTTATGTGTGTATGTGTTAATTTTTAATATTTTTATGCTAGAGGTATAGCTCAGACATGAGGCTGATTATATTCCTACTACCAAAATAATGTATGTGTATGCTGGTATAAATTTCATTATAAATTACTCTTCTTTTACTTGTTAAATTTTATAGCATCATTTCAGAACAGTAAAGGTGAGGGAATTAAAATATTTGTCATAAAAGGGCATTTCTTCTTCCATAAAGAATTTTTTAAAATTATGGCCATATTATGTAGGTGACATTATTAACATGCTGATGAACTAGACTAGGGAAAGGGCTCAGTGGGTAGTGGTACCTGCTGCCAAACCTTGGACCAGCTAAATTTGATGCCTTGAACCCACATGGCAGAAGGAGAGACTTGACTCTCTTACTAGTTGTCCCCTGACCTCCACACATGTACCACAGTTTATGTACACATATGTACCCATACAATCAGTAAGTAAATATGATCCTTTATACTACATAAGTGTTTACACAGAACTGCTTTAACAGAATGTGGGCTTTTAAAAAATGTTTGATTTGTGTGTGTGTGTGCACGCGAGCTTTAAAATTTTTTTGATGGTTCCTGTTTGTATTTTTCAAAATGTTTCTATTTTTCAGTATGTATTCGAAACTAACTTAATGATATTCTTGAAAGAAGGATCATTTTCTACTTGAACATTCCTGAGACCCTGTCATTACCATGATGACAGTTTCATAAGGTTGTCTTCAAAACACTTAGGTTCAAGTCTTTTATCAAAGTAGTCAGTCGTCTGATGACTTTGATCATAAGAGAGCCTCCAGCAATAATTGTTCCCTTTTGAGTTTTAGTCTATGGGCTGCCTTGGTTACAGAAGTATTCATTTCTTCTGCTGATAGCAGGCTGGAAAGCTCTAACCATGGCTTAGGCTTAGCTAATGCTAGTGTTCTAGCCTCATGATTGAGGTAAAAAGCTTAGTGTGGGATTTGAAGCCCCTTTTCAGCAAATGAAGTGTTTATAGATTTGCCCCAGCAGGAATGTTAAGCTTGTGGCACTAACGGATGTTACTTCTAGAAGTGCTGTTTTATTTTAGGTAGAACCTAAAAGATTATGTAAAGATAAATGGTTAGAAGTCATCGGTTCTAATTTTTCTCCTACCATCTTGTCGTCAATAAAGCATATTTAAGTATTGGATAACATCGGGAGGGGAGGAGGGAGGGGATTATGGGGGGATACAAAATGAATAAAATGTAATTAATAAAAGTTAAATAAAAAAATTAAAAAAAAAGAATTGGATAACAGTCATTTAGTGCCATGAATCTCTTAGGAAAAGTCATAGTTTCGTATCTAAATATGATCCTTTCTACTGCATAAGTGTTTACACAGAACTGCTTTAACAGAGTGATTTGTGTGTGTGTGTGTGTGTGTGTGTGTGTGTGTGCGCGTGCGCGCGCGTCTTAGAATTTTTTTTAATGTTTTGTTATAAACTTGAACTCTTCTGCCTTATACAATGCCCATGGGTTAGGCTACAGAGCAGAAAGGAGGTGCATTTTGAAGATACTTCAGTTAAATCAAACACCACTGCCCATACCTATAGTTCAGCGTTACTTGGACGCTGAGGTCAGAATGTTGCTTTATACCAGCCACTAAAGTGCTTATTATGCTGATGGGAACATACAGTTCTTATTATGCTTCTGAAATTTTTTAAGGTAATAGAAACATTTTAAGAGAAAAGTAATATGTCTGGATATTATATCACCAAATAAAACGTTAAACTCTAATATAGCATTTTACCTAGGAATTCTAGGATTTTGAAAAAAAGAAATGCCAAGTTGGTAAGTCGTGGGACTGTCTGCTGTAACTTGAGTAGTCAGTTTCTTATTTGTTCAAATGTCAGGTATGGCTGCTTGCTGGATGTTCTGAAGACTCAGCACTGCCTTTCTGAAGTCCATCAATCAGCAAACTTCTTGTAAAGGGTCTAGTGTTTTCTACTTTGGGGAACATTAAGTATGTTATAACTGCTTGACTCTTTTGTTTCACAGGGAAAACAGCTTATAGGAAATATATGTCCGTGGAGTGGCTCTGTCCCAACCAAACTTTATTTATAAAAGTAAGCTGTTAGACTGGATTTGCCACAGTCTGGTGGCCTCTATCACTAAGTTTGACGATGTCAATATGACTTGTAGTGTGAGTTCTGTCATCTGGGCACCTGTCTGAATCATTCTTTACTTTCAGTAGTTTGTAGAGAAAAGGAAGTCATATGTTTGCTAGGATACATGTTGTTAGTCTTTATTGGGACAGACATTAAAGAGAGGCTACTGAATAAGAAAATGAAGAGGAAAGGTTGTTGTTTCCATTTAGTTTAAATGTAGTTGCTCAGGGTCAGAGCTGTAGCTCACTTGGTACAGTTCTTGCCCAACACGCATGAACCCATGGGCTCAATCCCAGCCCGAGGGAACCTCGTGTGAAGATGCTCACTTATAATCTCAGCACTCAGGAAATGTGGGCAAGAGGATCAGAAGTTAAAGGTCATCTTCAGATACATAGTGAGGCCAGCCTGAGCTACATGAGACCCTCTAATAATAATTATAATTTAGTTTGTTTATTCTGCTTCAGTTCATTGCCTTTTGAGGAGAAAAACTTAAATGAGTTTCCTGCTGTGTCTGTGTTCACTTTTCTCTTTTAATCCTATGCTTCCCTAACCTCACAAAGCTCGATCTCTGAGATTGGGTAGTAAAGATCACAGTCTAGGGATAGATGTGTGTTCACTTGACATTTAAGAAATCCTGTTGTATAGACTATAGCAATAAGTGATTTTGCCCTTTAGACACAGGATTCTTTGAAGGGCGCTTTGAAAAAAAAAAAAAAAACGGTTAATTGCTGACATTAACTTTAATTGCTAGTTACAGTTTGACTCTTTTAGTCAGGAAGAGAGTGTGGATACATACATACATACATACATACATACATACATACATACATACATACATACATAGTCAACTTTTAGCCTACTGAAACTTATGTAGGAGAAACTTTGGGAGTTTATAAAGGGGACATCAAACACCTTTAAAACTTTGACCCTTACTGCTTGAGATGATAGTAAAAGTAAATATTTGGAAAGAGAACCTGGAATTAGTTTTCCCAACATTAAGGATTCTGAAAGCAGGGGCAAGAAAAAAAGCTAATTCCCATAGTGGAAGTTTATCAGAATGACTAGGAGGTTGCCTTGGTTGTTTGAATAGGAACGGCCCCCATAGGCTCATGTGTTTGAATGCTTGGCCATAGGGAATGGCACTAGTAGGAAGTGTGGTCTTGTTGGAGTAGGTGTGTCACTGCCAGGATGGGCTTTGAGCTCAAGCCAGGCCTAGTGGCTCTAAGTCTCTTCCTGCTACCTTGGGATCAAGATGTAAAACTCTCAGCTTCTTCTCCAGCACCGTGTCTGCCTGTGTCCCACCATGCTCCCTGCCATGACAATAATGGACTAACCCTCTGAACTGTATGCCAGCTGCAATTAAATGTTTTCCTTTATAAGAGTTGCCATGGTCATGGTGTAACTTCAGAGCCATAAAACCCTAACTAAGACAGGTACTAAAGGGACCATTGGGCACACCACCATTTAAGGGGTAGGCAGAGAATTACTCATGAAAGATGTAAAAGAGAAAAGGTCAGAGAAGGAAAGATGCTTTAAGGGGGTGGGGGTCCACCAAGCACAAGAATAAAAACTTCAAGGACTATATTTGACAGAAACTTAATTTGAGATAGCTCAAGTGATCCTGGCCTGGCTTCAGTCTAGGAAGCTGGAAAATTATCAGTAGAGCTCTACTACCTTTCTGTATATATTACTAAGAAAGAAAGACCTTTTATATCCTAGCTCTACTGCATATATATACAATATAATAGATAATATAATACATATTGCAAAGGAAGAAAGGCCTTTTATATTCTAGTGCACTGTGATGGTTGACCTTGCTTGGGACAAATACTTTCTCAGAGCTAATTTCTACAGCCAGAGATTAGATGAGACTGAGTGAAAGAGGCAATAAAGTGTGATGGTTAAACTTGAACTTGAATTGAAGATATAGCTCATTAAAGATGGTTAAGTCATAATTAGCATGTACAAGGCACTGAGCACTGAAGGAGAACAAAAGAAATAGGCACACACACACACACACCCTTACCCCTTACTAAGGCTGGCAGAATTTGAGCAGATCTGATGATTGTATCATTTGGCTCATTGTGGTAACTGTACTCCGGTTTGCTTCCCTGTAACAGCCCTCAGTCATATTTCTGCTCTCTTTCCTTGTGGAGAACAGATGACAGATCCACATTCTTACCTCCTATAATGATAGCCTAAGGAATGAACAGCACGTATGCTTGTACCTCAGAGGAACATTTTTCACATTAGGCTAAGGGGGATGAAGGGCTTATTTGTTGGACTAGTAATTGAAGTGACATGGTCAGTCTTTGTCAAGTTCTCATTGTAATATTCCTTAGGCCATCCTTTTTGTTTACTTACTATGCTTTTTACCTGTGTTCAGCTACATGTTACAGAGTACTTCCATATACACAGTCTAATCCAGGATTGCCAAAGTATAAAACCTCTATGCTTGTTTTTTTTTTTTAATTCTATGACAAAATATCTCACAGAAACAACTTGATATTTGTGCTGGCTTACAGGCTAGAAGGCTCAGTGTGTGCTCACTTAGCTCTTTGTTTCTGATCCCTGTTAGAGCATCCCATTACACAGTAGGACTGAGTGGCAGCGAGGCAGAGAAAGGGTGAATACAAGGGACCCCACTTGATAGTTCACATCACTTTCCAGTAACATCATCATATTATGAATCAACCAAAAAATTAATCACTGACTAGGTCAGAGCCTTCACAATTTTGTTTCTGGAAACACCATCAAGACATTGGTATGCTTTGCTTATCCCCTAGAGATTTCTTACTATAGCTGGCACAGCCACCCACCCGTGTTCCTTTAGCTGAAGAACTTTCTATTAGACCACAGTTGTGGAGAGCAGCACATAGTTTCTGTGCTAATCTAGAATGGCTTTTGTGATGGTTATTCTTGGTTGTTGACTTAACTATATCTGGAATTAACTAAAACCCAAGTGACTGGGTACATCTGTCAGGGATTTTTCTTAATTAAATCTTTTGAGGTGAGAATATACATCTTAACTCTACAGTTTTTGAAGTGGGAAAGTTAACTTTTAATCTGGGCCACACCTGCTGAAAACCTATTTAAAGAACATGGAAGAAGGAAGCTTTTTCTCTTTGCCTGTTTGCTTACTGACAAGTCCATTCCTTCACTGGCATTAAAGCCTATTTCTTGTGAATTCCGGAATCTACTGACAACCAGCTGAGACATCCAGCCTCATTGACTGAGCAACTACTGGATTCTTGAATTTTCCATTGGTAGAGAGCCATTGTTGGACTAACTACAGAAAAGCATTTGAAGAATTATTACAGGAACCATATCCTCGCAGATATTCCCTTTCCCACTTACATCATCATTCTAGAAATGTTTCACAGATAAAATTATATAGCAGATGAGAGTAATTAAATAGTCAGGCAGTGGAAGTTAGAACTTTCTACTATGAGTAAACTATGTGTCATAACCTAGCTTGCTCTGTGAATGAAATACTACCTGCTGTGTTTTTAGATTAGTTCCTTAAAGACATTATTTTTCTTGTTCTTTCATTATTTTGTTTCTGAAAATATTGTGAGGCAGTTTGGGGCTTTTACTCTCTCTGCAATCTACAGCTGAGTTTCAAAGAGCAAATTTGATTTATAATGTAGTGCTCATTAGAAAATCATTTCTGGGGACTAGGTATGGTAATACACACTTTAATCCCAGCACTGAGATAGCAGAGGCAGGCTGATCTTTGTGAGTTCAATACCAACCTGGTCTACATGTTGAGTTTCAGGACAGGCAGGACTAGATAGACCATGTCTTAGAAAAATAAATAAAAAGAAAGTCATTTCAGAATTGCTAATGAATGTAAGAGAAAGTACATAACCTCACTTAAAAACATAAATTGGAATTATGAGGAAGTGAGATCTTTTAAAACTAATTACAACAGAGACAAAGACTGAAGGATTAGATGTGAATATAGCGAATTGGCCTTCTCATCTTCTGCTTTTGGAAATACAACTTAATTTTGAGGAAGTAAATTGTCAAACTATCAGAAGCCTAAAATTGTTCCAGAATCCCCCCTTTTTTAATTTATTTATTACAGTTTATTCGCTTTGTATCCCCCTGTAGCTCCCTCCCTCTTTTCCTCCCAATCCCAACATCCCTCCCTCTTCCCTACCTGTACCCCTCCCCCAGTCCACTGATAAGGGAGGTCCTCCTCCCCTTCCCTCTGATCCTAGTCTATCAGGTCTCATCAGGAGTGGTTGCATTGTCTTCCTCTGTGGCCTGGTAAGGCTGCTCCCCCCTCAGGGGGAGGTGATCAAAGAGCAGGCCAATCAGTTCCTGTCAGAGACAGTCCCTGTCCCATTACTATGGAACCCACTTGGATACTGAACTGCCATGGGCTACCTCTGTGCATGGGTTCCAGGCCATCTCCATGAGTGGTCCTGGGCTAGAGTATCAGTCTCAGAAAAGACCCCTGTGCCCAGACTTTTTGGATCTGCTGCTCTCCTTGTGGAACGCCCATCCTCTCCAGGTCCTACTATCTCCCACTTCTTTTATAAGATTCCCTGCACTCTGCCCAAAGTTTGGCCATGAGTCTTAGCATCTGCCTCGATACCCTGCAGAGTAGAACCCTTCGGAGGCCCTCTGTGGGAGGCTCCTGTCCTGTTCCCTGTTTTCTCCCTCCTCCGATGTCCATCCTTTTTGCCTTTCTGAATGGGGATTGAGCATCTTAGCCAGAGTCCTCCATATCCAAAAGACACTCAGCAACAAGGACATTTGCTCAACCATGTTCATAGCAGCTTTATTCGTAACAGTCAGAAGCTGGAAACAGCCCAGATGCCCCTCAGTTGAGGAATGGATACAGAAATCGTGGTATATCTACACAATGGGATATTACTCAGCAATAAAAAACAAGGAAATCATGAAATTTGCAGGTAAATGGTGGGAACTGGAAAAGATCATCCTGAGTGAGGTATCCCAGAAGCAGAAAGACACACACGGTATATACTTACTCATAAGTGGATATTAAACATATAATATAGGGTAAACATACTAGAATCCATACACCTAAGGAAGCTGATCCAGGATTTCTATTGATGGAAATGTATTTTTTAGGAAATAGTCACATAGATATAGCTACAGATAATGCTTTATGTATAGAGCATTCCACACAAGGGAATGTTCTGTACATAAAGCATTATCTGTAGCCAGGACTAGATAGAGAGACCCTGTCTCAGAAAAATAAGTAAATAAAAAGAGGGTATTATCTATACTTATCTCTAAATACTTCGTCATTCCACAAAAAGTTTCAGTACTTACTATGTAGAAGATTGTTAGGCACTATTGAATAAAACAGACTTTTAGCTATTTAGGATAGTAGAAAAATTGGAAATAACCTAAATGTCCAGCATTCTGGCAGTAGTTAAGAAAACAGTGAGTCATTCATGCAATGACATAACCATGACTCAGTTTGTTTTGCCACTAGCCATTTAGGGCTCATTCCTCGGACTAGAGCTCAATATAAACTAGCCATTAAAACTGACTTACAGGTTATGGTACACACCTTTAATCCTAGCTCTCAGGAAGCAAAAACAAGTGGTCTCAAGGCCAGCCTGGCCTACATAGCAAGTTGTAGGCTGACTAGAGTGACATATAAAACTGTCTCAAAAACCAAAAACTAAGTCACAATCAATATAAACAGGATAAGAAGTTATGCTAAAGTATTACTGGCTGAACTAGACCCTAAGTCATAGCTATAATATGATTGTGTCTATATATCCCAGGCTGGGCTTGCAGTTTACATCCTACTGCCTCAGCCTCCCGAGTCCTAGAATTACAGGCGTGTGCCAGTACACTTGGTTTAACTGACTTTCATTATATGGTCTGTCTTCTCTGAACGTTCTCTAATCTCTTGTTATTGTTGTAGTTCGTCTTCAGAAATACATACCTGCCCGCCTCTGCCTCCACGAGTTCTGGGATTGCAGGCAGGCACACTGTACCCGGCTTGCTTCAGTGGCCTCTTTATGACTTGAATGAGGATTGTTTGACTTTTGCTTGTATGTGTGAAAGTCCATGTGTGAAAGTACAGAGGTATGTGCCTATGCATGCATGCACATGTGTGCAGTGCTCAGAGAACAACCTTGGATGTCATTCCTTAGGTGTTTTCCACCTTTTGTTTGAGACAGAATCTCATTGGCTTGGGCTGGACTAGCTGGCCATTGAACAGGCTGCCTGTCTACTGCCACCCATGTTACCATCTCTGAGATTCCAGGCAGGTACCCCAGGACCTGGCTTTTTATGTGGGTTCTAGGGATACTCGTGAGGATGCTTTGCAAGGCAAACATTTTCCTGACTGGGCTATTTCCGGAGCCCCCAAGTAAGAATTCTGTTGGGTGCCTTTATCTCTTTCTTCTGACTGGTTGCTTGTTCCAGCTGGGGTGGAGTTATTGAGAAGTGAACTCCCTCCCTTTGTTCCATACAGTGTAGCAAGGTAGAGGTAGATGAAACTTTCTGTCTCAGGTAGAGTGGTATGGATGGTGAAATGTCTTTTAATTAGTGGTTGCTTTTGTTGTTGTTTCATATATCTTTAAAGGGCTGTGAATTTTGTATGAGATGTGGCTAGCTACATACTTCATACACTATTTTTAATTTCTAATCCACTGTTTTTCTGTTCAGAATTTCCCTCTTACCCTACTATTCTTTGCTATCTTTTCTAGATTTCTGTTCACATAACTGCATATGCAGGGTCAGGGTTTCCTTTCCATGCAGCTTTGCTGCATGCTTCTTAGTTTGTCTCCATCTATTCTCTGATCAGGTCAGTTTGGGGTTTATTATATTTCTGTTGTCTTCTCAGCTGTCAGTGACAGGCATTTTGTTGAAAAGACATATTACCTTGGTTTTGTCTAGACTTATGTATAGGATCTTTGTTTTAGTCTGAGTTTATTTGCCTCTTCTATTTAAAACTTAGATTTAGAGGTGGACAGATAGCTCAGCAGTTAAGAGCATTGACTGCTCTTATAGAGGGCCCAGGCTTAATTCCCATCACCTGTACCAGCTCACAGCTATCTGTAATTCCAGGTCCAGGGGATCCCCTGTCCTCTTCTGGCTTATAGGGGTACTAGAAGCATATAGTTGCATGCAAAACACCCATACACATAAAAATAAAAATAAATAAATCTTTTTAAAAGACCCTAGATTATGTGTCTACCTAGGTAGAACTTTACCCAGCTTCCTATGTTGTTCCTTTGCAGAATGGTGCCCAAACAAAGCCAAGTATCTGGTGATTCTGACTTCTGTTTCACTTGAATATTGATTTCAGGAGTGTTTGGGTTTTTTCTTTACCTGAAAAATTATTTATTTAGCAGACTGAAAAATAGTGAAGTCAGCCTGTTTATGAAGTCCCAAACTGTTAAGTTACAGCTCAGAGGGTTCTTTAAAAGCTCTTGTAGTCCAGTTCCCTATTTTACAGTTGGAAACTTGAGGCCCTACAAGGGGTATGGTTTAACCTAAGTTGTGTAGTGCCTCTGTGGTAGAAAATAAATGAGAGCTGTGAGTTCCCAGGGCAGCATTCTTTCCACTGTGCTGATGGCTGGCTTCCAGCGCAGGACTGCAGGTTGGTGCTTATGACAAGACCCTGCTGACTGCAATGGTTCGCCATGAGCTGGGAAAGCTCTGTCTGTTCTGGTTCAGTCTGATTACCTTGTAGTCTGCTGCTGTCCCATGTTGCTTACCTTTTTTTTTTTTTTTTTTTTTTTTTAAAGAGATCCAGGAAATTTTAATAATACCATAAGGATTACACACAATTCTGAATTTTGAACTGAGATATATTGGCTTTTTAAAATTATTTTTATTTTTATTAATTACAGTTTATTCACTTTGTATCCCCCTGTACCTCCTTCCTTCCTCCTCTCCCAATCCCCCCTCCCTGTTCCTCACCCGTGTCCCTCTCCCAGTCTACTGATAAGGGAGGTCCTCCTCCCCTTCCCTCTGATCCTAGTCTATCAGGTCTCATCAGGAGTGGCTGCATTGTCTTCTTCTGTGGCCTGGTAAGGCTGCTCCCCCGTCAGGGGTCGGTGATCAAGCGTCCTTAGTCGTCAGGGAAATGTAAATCAAAACGACCCTGAGATTTCACCTTACACCATCAGAATGGCTAAGATGGATAACTCAAGTGACAACACATGCTGGAGAGGATGTGGAGAACGGGGAACCCTCCTCCACTGCTGGTAGGAATGTAAACTTATACAGCTGCTTTGGAAATCAATCTGGCGCTATCTTAGACAATTAGGAATAGCACTTCCTCAAGATCCAGCTATACCACTCCTAGGCATATATCCAAAGGATGCTCGAGTATACAAGGACATCTGCTCAACCATGTTTGTAACAGCTTTATTCGGAATAGTCAGAAGCTGGAAACAGCCCAGATGCCCCTCAGTGGAGGAATGGATACAGAAATTGTGGTACATCTACACAATGGAATATTACTCAGCGATAAAAACAAGGCAATCATGAAATTTGCAGGTAAATGGTGGGAACTGGAAAAGATCATCCTGAGTGAGGTATCCCAGAAGCAGAAAGACACAGGGTATATACTCACTCATAAGTGGATATTAGATATATAATATAGGATAAACATACTAAAATCTGTACACCTAAGGAAGCTAATCAGGAAGGACGACTCTGGCTAAGATGCTCAATCCCCATTCAGAAAGATGGACATCGTTTCTTTTTAAAAACAGCTTCCTGCTACTTTGGGTTTTTCTTTTAATAAATATGTGACCTATTCAATGCAAATTTTATCAAACCTCTAAGGACTAAGACTGCTTACAGTAACTATTTTGGAAAATAAAAAGAATAAAACTAGAATTTACACCAGGTTGTCTTGATTCCTGCTTATTTAGAAACAGTAAAAGGAAGCAAGAAACAAAAACTGAATTCTTTTCCACATTTGACGTACCTAGGTGATGTTTCATGGGATGGAACCTAGGACTTTGTGGTCACCTTTCTGTGTGCTTAACAGCAGACCTCCGTTGCTCTTTGAGTTTGATTCCATTTGCAGTGGTAGACTTTGGGTACTTATTATGAAATATATATGTATGCACACATATATTTCATTATATATAAACAAATATGCATATATTTTATTATGTGTGTACATATAGACATATTTTATTATGTGTGTCTATATAAGCATATATATGTAGTAGTCTGTGGTATGGAAAAAATATTGCTCTTTGGTTTATTCAATATATTATGATGTTAATTAAACATACAGAGATTGACTCTTGATCTTAACTCCAGTAATACTGTTATCACCACCCCAGTCGACTATCCTAGATAATAACATGGCATGATGCACTATGCAGGCTGCTTAGAACAGAGCCTGGTTCACTCGCAGATTAGATTCTGCCTGACCTTTATACTCAGAGAGAACAGTATGTGGTTGTATATATGCTACTCAGTTCAGGTATCATGAAGCTCAGTTCTTTCCTGTATTGCATGCTGAACAGCAGCCTACAGGACTCAAATTAATTTGATTTCCACAATGGTCCTGTTTCCCACAAACATTTCCATGCCTCATGAACCTCTCAAGTAGTGTTTCTTAGAGAAATGCATGTGTAGCTCTCACACTCTGCAAGTGTTTGCCTCAGCATGATTGTATTTATATAGAATTACACTGGCTTTGCATTATGGGAATGATGGAGTTGACAGGACCATTAACTGTGTACTCTGGGAATTGTTTCCTTCCCCCCATGTCTAAATAAAGGAGTACTGTTTCTGAATTATGATATGGGGTTGAAATGTAATTTTTAAAGTACATACACAGAGTATTCTCTACTTATACAAGCTACAATAATCTGGACAAAAAATAGCACTCTGAAATTTTTTCTTTCAACTTTTCATTCATGATTGGGGGTTTACGGGACTTTTGTTTTGTTTGGGCATGCTCCCTGTATCTCAGGAATAGTAGGAAACGTGGTGGTAGTTCCAGACAGTCGGCTGTGTAGACCACTTCTGTTTTCTAGCCTGACTTCAAACTGATGGTTCCTGCTTTGGCCTTTCAAATATTAGGATTATGGGTATGTATCATATGGCAAACATTTACCTTATTTCCAAAGAAACATGTTTTGTTTTCTTTTGTTTTGTTTGTTTGTGTGTGGTTTGGTTTAGTTTGGTTTTTTGTTGTTTGTTTGTTTGTTTTTGAGACAGCCTTGGCTGTCCTGGACTCACTTTGTAGACCAGGCTGGCCTCGAACTCATAGAGATCCACCTGCCTCTGCCTCCCCAAGTGCTGGGATTACAGACGTGCACCACTGCACCCAGCTCAAAGGAATATATTTATAAAGCCAGAACCAAAGCTTATACTCTGTGAGAAGAGCCTAGGGAAGGGTACCTGATCATCAGTGGAAATAGGACAGACAAAAAAAGAAATGTTAGAGCATTTAATAGATTGAAAAAAAGAAAAAAAAAGATATTTTGAGAATGGGAGGTTGGAGAATTGGAAGTTAAACCACATTGTACAACAGCATCTTTATCTATTTTTGCTTTTTTTTTTTTTTTTTTGGAGGTCAAGGTGGGTGTTCTTTTGTTCACTTGTCTCTGTTTTCTTCCCTTTTTCTCATTTCTTCCTCTCGCTTTCCCCTCTCCCCCATGTGTTAGATATTGAACCCAGGGCTTTGAGTGTGCTTACTTTAAACTGTGTTAGGGTATATGAGCATGGAGATAAAGTATGGTATATAGACAACTAACAAAACATATATGTGCAGAAGTGTCTGCAGTTAACTGGGTGCATGCCAGTTAACTATATGACGGGAGGGTTTCTGTTAAAACGTTGTATTTACTAATTACTGTTCCCACAGCGTGGAGCTTTTGGCCAAAGTTATAAGCTTTCAAGTCAGTTACCAAACTGTAAAATTAAATGAGGCTAATGACAATTTTGAAACTTGAGTTTAAATGGGATGTGTGACTTATTTTTCAATCACAGGTTATGCTTCTGTGACTATAACTTTAAGTTACAGGTTTCCCCTTCCAGGCACTCACTGTTATCAAGTACATGATCCCACATTTTAGAATATTTTAGTTGGTAGAATACTTTGCCCAATAGAGAGTAAAATGTAATCTACTTGTCAGAGATGTCCTTGTCCTATCAATAGATTTATTCAAATTATTTGTATGTTTTTGCACAGGGAGGGCAACAATCAAACATAGGGTCTTGTACATGCTAATGTACTCTACCACTGAGCAACACACCAGTGGTGTCTCTGCACAGCAATAGAACACTGAGTAAGACAAGTGGCTTTCTCTTTGACTTTTTGCAGTGACTTGAGGTATTATGTGTTCACATATACATATATATACATATGCATGTATGCATACATATATATGCATGTATATACATATACATGTGTATATATATACATATGCTTGATGGATTTAAAATGTACAATCTCATAAATATTGGGCTATGTATGTACAAAACTGTCTCTCTGGATATTTGTGGTTTTAGCAAAAGTCTCAGATAAATCATATACTTGAAAAATATTTTCTTTTAGCGGGGCGTGGTGACACATGCCTGTAATTCTAGCACTCGGGAGGCAGAGGCAGGTAGATCTCTGTGAGTTCAAGGTCTACAAAGCTAGTCCAGGACAAGCAAGGCTACACAGAGAAACCATGTCTCAAACAAAAACAAAACAAGAACAAAAAACTTTATTTTTCTTACATTTATGTGTGTTAGCACACACATGCATATCTGAGAACTATAGGACACATATGGAGGTCAAGAAACAGCTTGTGGGATTTGGTTCTCTTCTCCCATCATGTAGGCTCTGGGGACCTAACTCAGGCTGTTAGCTTGGTAGTAACTTCCTTTGTGAGCCGTCTCCGTGCCCAGTCATGCATGTTCAAACTACTTAAGTGTATTTTTGAACTCTTTAACCAATGTTATTTTTATACCTCATTTTAAAAACACTCACACATACACACACACTTTGTTAACCAGTTGGTGGTGGTGCACACCTTTAATCCCAGCACACAGGAGGCAGAGGTAGCTCTGAGTTCCAGGATATGCAGGGCAACACAGAGAAACCCTGTCTCATGAAAACAAAACAAAACAAAAAAACAAACATCCACGTTGTTGCTTTTAGTTTCATTAAAAAGATTAAATTCATCCTAAGCAATGTGAGTATTTTTTTTCTTATCAGAGTACCATGAATATTTTGGCAGGCTAATTCTTTATTAGAATCTATCTCCAGTGCAGAGGACATGCACATTTCCAAACTGACCTCCTAAATACCAGTATGTTACCAGAATCTGAGTCTGGCTTCCTAGACCTTGTGATTACCATCAAAATAATTTAGATTAGACAGAATTTAGTTTTAGAATATGGCAGAATAAAGTAGAATACACCCCAAAGTGTGAGAGAATGGAGGATGAGCAAAGAGACCATTACAAAGCAGAGCACACTTAAAGGATGGAAGTGGAGAGTGACAAGAGGGTCTGCTGTGCTTAGCGTCAGTTTGCATGGTTATATACCATTTCTAAGCTGGTTTTCCTGAGAAACTTTGTCCTGTTGTCTTCATTGACAGGTCTGTCTGGTTTTACTCTTACAGAAGGGCCAGTGATATGACTTTACTTCTTATCAGAATACCTCTTGCTAGACAGTAATTTTGTAAAGTTTATGGTCCCTGTAGCCAGGTTTAAATAGTTATCTATTCAAGGTCATCCTCAGCCAGTTGAGACCAGGTTGGGCTATATATATAAGACCCTGTCTCAAAAAAAATTTTTTTAAGTCATTTCCTAATAATCTCCAGGCAATTCATGTCTTCTCCCAGAACTAGAGAGAAGACTCAAGTCTTAGTCTTCTGGCCAGAAGTAGTAACTATAGACTACTGTAGTGAAAGCCATTGGCTTACAGGCTGTTTAATTACAAGGGTGAGGTTTAATCCCCTGATCTTCCATGCTGATAATAGCCTACCATTTCCCACCATTTGACAGTGAATGTGCTCATATCTATCTGCATGCCTCTGTGATAAGCATTGCTTCTTCCTTACCCTTGAAAACCTCTATTCAGATTCTGAGTTGTCACTTCCGACTTTACTGTTGTTTTATATGTGGATCTTACAAAGATATGTAAAAGTGGGAGAAAGCACAAGTTGTTCACATGAAATAGAAGTAGCTTTCTACAAATGCCTGCTTTTCTAAGCTGTCAAATATAAATTTAATTAGAAACATGAAACTCAGGACTGGGGAGATGCCTTAATCCATAAAATTTTTGCTGGGCAAGCATAAGGAACTGAGTTTGGATTCTGAATGCCCATGTTTAAAAAGAAGTAGCGACCAGCAGGTGCTTTGATGTACTTGTGTAATCCCAGCTACTGAGTAGACAGAAACAGAAGACTCTTTGTCTGGGGCTTGTTGGCCAGCTGGTCTAACTGATCCATGGGCCCCTAATGAGCCAATTTTAGGGCAAGTCTGTAGAGTGATTTTTTTCTTAAAGTACTTTTCTTTATAATTCCTTACCCTTAAATAAGTTCCTGAGGCCTAAACATTCACAATAATACTAAGATATGGTTTTTTAACTACATGACAGCAAAACTGGGAATGTTTTTTAGACTAATAAAAGTTATTTTGGGGCTGAGGAGATGGTTCAGTGGTTAAGTGCCTGCCACAGGACCACAGGTTTACATTCCCAGAGCCGATGCTGGGTGGTCATGATGGCCTGCCTGGAATTCCAGCACTTAGAAGATGAAGACAAAAATTCCCTGGAAAGCTGGCTAGCCAGACTAGCCATATTATGTAGGTCTGGTTTCAACTGAGAGATTTTGACTCCATGAACAAGGTGGAAAGTGATCAAGGAAGAATCCATCAACCTTGGGTCTACCACATCCCCCCCTCCCCCCCCCCCCACACGAACACATATGTGCATATGCATACATGAGGGGAAAGATTTATAAGCTCCATCTGGGCAATTTATAGATCCTGTTTTACTTTTCCCCCTCACTATTGCTACCTTGTACCTTAAGATGACACTGTCTCCTCCGCTCATTCTAAACAGCCAACCAGAATGTACAGAAGCTTTTTAATGGATGTGTTTCTTGGCCTGGTTTTTTAGCTTTTATCACCCTTACAAAAAGAACACAATCAAAAGCCCTTTTTTGAATTGAAGGAATTGGGGACTTATCGCCACTCTACATTTCCATGCATGTGTTATGTAGGCCAACCCCCTACCCTAGAATGATTCATTTAAAAGGAGAAGTAAGGGCAAGAGATTCATTTTGTGACACTCCTTGATGTATTTTTCCTCACTCAGGAGCACCTGTACAGGAGTCACTATTAACTGTGCTGTCATCACTAATCCTGCCCATCTCTGCTAAAGGGGAGGATGTTCTTGTCACATAAACCAAAGCAGAGAATTAAAATGGGAAAACAGAGAGCTGGAAAGACGGTTCCATGAGTAAGAGAACTTGCTGCTCTTACAGAGGATTGGAGTTGTTTCTAGCACCCAAGTGGTAGCTCACAATTATCTATAACTACACTTCCAGGGTATTCAATACCTTCTGGCCTCTGCAGGCACCAGACACACGTGTGGTACATATACATATATATGTTAACAAAGTACTCTTAACATAAAAATAAGTCTCTAAAATGGGAAAATAGAAAGAGAGAACTGACAAAGAACCTTTCTCTTCAGAACTTTTCATTCTCTCTCATCCCCCAAATACCATCTGCAGCCATTCTAGATACCTAGCAATAATACACTAGTATAAATGCACAGGCCAGTAAATGAAGCTCTTAAAGACACTGACGACCTTCTGATTTGTCTCTCTGCCATCAGAAGTACTTTAAAAAATCTTATTTGGGCTTGAGAATGTCACTTGGTATTTGAGTACTTGCGTAGCTTGTACAAGGCCCTGAATTCAAGCCCCAGCAATTCAACCAAACCAAACGAAACAACAGCAAAAACTAGATTATTGGGGGCTGGGGAAATGGCTCAGTGGTTAAGAGCACTGGCTGCCCTTCCAGATGACCCAGGTTTAATTCCCAGCACCCACAGGGGAGTTTGCACCTGTCTGTAACTCCAGCTCCAGGAGACCTGACACCTTCACACAGACATACATGCTGGCAAAATACCAATGCACATTAAATAAAAATAAATGAATAAATAATTTTTAAAAACACATTATTTACTTAGTATAAAGTTAGGAATGAGTATATAAAAATGTATGTGAGGACCTGGAGAGACGACTCAGCACGTAAAAGAACTTAAAAGTACTGCAGGACCCAACTTCAGTGCCTAGCTTCTTGAAACTCCAGCTGAGGAGGACCCTGTGTCCCTGCCGGCTTCTGGGTGACCAGGTGCACTGTGTGTACAGTACACACAGACGCACAGCTTTAAAATCATGTAGGCGCCTTGAGTACGTGCTTTTTATTTTTAAAAGTTAGGAGACCCTTTTCTAGCTATATAAATCTTAAGATTTCCTAAGGAGATAGGAATCGTATTGTAAAGAACTTCATATGTCCCTAAGAGCCCTGTGCATGGGGTAAGCCCTTTAATAGTTGCTAGATGGGTTAGTGAAGGAAAAGTGTCTGTTGACAATGAAAAATAAAAATCTGTTCCATTGATCCTTATGTTCATAAACAGTCCTCCAAAACGATTGTTCTCTGTCCAATTCTTAGCGCCAAAGAAAGGATAAGCTATTTAAAGTATAACTTTTGTCTAGTAATATTTGGCTTCTCACTACCTCCCTGAATCTGAGCTAAAATGCATGTATTATACACTCAGTTCATTACAAAATAAGCCACTTAAAAGTTGATTTGCAGGAAGCAGCCAAGAAATTTTTGCAAGACGACGTAATGTCTACTGAACTGTCAGGGGTCCCTTTGGGCCTTGAAGACCTTTGTAGTCTGGAAGCTATGCTCACCTTTCCTAGGAGACTTCCCCATAGTTTTGCTCTAGTGCATTAAATACGCAATGGTAAAGAATTCTTTTGTCACTGTACCAAAAATAGAATAGTAGGTGTTGTACTTCAAGATGCTTAAGTTTCAGGCTCAAAGATAATTTGGAAGAGTCTAGGACTAGACCTGGTTTCTCTCTCTCTCTCTCTCTCTCTCTCTCTCTCTCTCTCTCTCTGTGTGTGTGTGTGTGTGTGTGTGTGTGTGTGTGTGTGTGTGTGTGTGACATGAGCTTACATGTGGAATGAATATGGAGGTAAAAGGACAACTCTGGCGTCAGTTTTCACCTTCCAACTTGCTTTTAGGCAAGGTATGTTCTTGTTTTGCTGCAGTGTCACGTGCTGTGTAGCTGGCCCATGAGCTTTCTCTCAATTCTCCCATCTTCACTGTGTCCTGTCCTGCAGTGGTAGTGCTGTAATTATAGATGGCACCACCACATCTGGCTTTTAAGGTTGAGCTCAGGCCACCAGGCTTGTACAGCAAAGGCTTTTAACAGCTGAGCTGTCTCACTGACCCTCTTTTCTTTTCTTTTTTTAATTCTATATACTTTTTAAACTCTTCTGTTCCCCTCCATAATTTAAGCTTGAAAACTGAAGACAGAGGCAACTGCTCCTGTCCCCTCTTCATATGATAATGACACTTGATTTTGACTTGCCAGCTGGTAGGGGCTCTTCTGTCATAATTTAGAAAAGTGAGTTCTGATTCCCAACATTCTTTCCTTGATATGATGGTAAGTACAAATTCTTCTGGTTAAAACATTTAACAGCTAGGCTGGGCCAGAGGCACACACCTTTTAATCCCAGGACTCCAGAGGAGGTAAAACTCTGAGTTTGAGGCCAGTCATGTCATGTCATATGCAGGGTGTATTTGAATGTCTGTGCTTGTGTGGTGAACAGTCTTCTCTCAGCTACTATATCATCACTTCTCTCACCTTACATTTGTCAAATCCCATATTTGAAATTGTAAGTAGTGGCTTTTGTAATATTCTCAGACTTGACTGGTTAAATGTAATATTGGATTAGTTTTACTTCCAAGCATATACCCTTTGCCAGTTTGATAGCTCAGAAACTATGGCTGTCTTTGCATTACGCCAGACTAAAAACTATTCCTCTCTTTACTTTAACAGATGGCTTGTGTTGATTTTTGGTTATACCAATATATTCATACCCTCACATTCAAATCTTCTGCTCTAACTGTAATGTGAAATATACTGTACATTATGATCCAATAAATATTGTGTACATACATAATATATTCTGTGCAACTAAAACAACAGTTTCAAGAGAGCATAACCCCACTGTGTAACACACTCAGCATTTACTAGTCCACTTCACTTTTTATTGATCTGACTATGAGCCACTACCTTGATTTATGACCTATTAATGAATCTCAAATTAGAGACATTGTACCCTCCCAAATGGTTGTCTGTTGTGTTGACAAACCCTGTACTGTGAAATCCTAGAGTCCTCTGAAATGAGAAGCTATTTCTCAAGAATTCTCTAGAGTTAAGGCATCTCTTTATCCTCTTTTCCCACCCTAGGAAGATGAAAGAACTAGACTTTTTTTCTTTTTGTTTTGAAACAATTTCAAACCACACAAATATTTAAGAATAGGACAAAGAACTCCTTATGCTCTTCATTCAGTGACCAAATTCAAGTTTCACCAATTGTCTTTTTTTATTTTTTATATTAATTATAGTTTATTCACTTTTTATCCCAGCTGTAGTCGCCTCCCTCCCAATCCTACCCCCCTTCACTCATCTACTCCCTGCCCCTCTCTAAGTCCACTGATAGGGGAGGACCTCCTCCCCTTCCATCCTAGCTTATCAGGTCTCATCAAGACTGGCTGTATTGTCTTTCTCTGTGGCCTAGCAAGGCTGCTTATATCTGGGCACAGGGGTCTTTTCTGAGACTGATTCACCCATTTTCTTAACAATGTCAGTTCTAGTAAAAGGACCCAGGCCTGAGGCATGAACCCACCAAGTGATTACTCTCTGATCAGTCCTTCCTTGACTCTTTACATTGATGTTTGTGGTAAGAGCTTCGTCATAATACATCCCTTTGTTTGGGTGTATCCAGTGTTTCATTATAATTAGAACCAGTCTGTGTGTTTGGTACCGTGGTGTCATGACAGGAATGACACTATATGTTCTTTTCTTTTCAAACTATTAATACTGTTCCCTGTGGTGTTATCCCTGACCAATAGATGACATATGCCAGGATTCGCCAGGTCAGAGTACCTTTTTCTCTCTAGTGATTAATAAATATGTTACAAAGTAACACGGTGAGGTCTTGTAAAATTCACTCAGTCATCCATTTTAAACACTAGTTTGGGATGCACTGCTGTTCCTTTCCTGGACTGATTTTATAATGAAGATGAATTTTTTTAAATGTGACTTTTTTTCTAACTTCATCACTCTACATTTGTAGTAGATATTTTACCAGAAGAAAGAGCTTTCCTCATTTATCTTTATTGTTCATTTCTTTAATTGGTGTATATTCATGGATGCCTATTTTCTTTAATGGCTAACTTGCCGTTATCATCTTTGATGTTCATATGTTCCTTTTCTAAACAAACTTTTGGTGCCCTTTTGTTATGTCCCTACTGAGGACCAGGATCATTTCTTTTCCTTCCCCAGCTCTGGAATCAGCCATTTTCCCAGGAGCGCTGGGGTGTTTGTTTGTTTGTTTGTTTGTTTGTTTGTTTTTTAGTTGAGAATAGCATTCAACAACAGTAACTGAGATGCTGGTCTCCAAATGCTACAAGGTTTTGCTCTTTCCAGGCCCTCTCAGTAAGCAGAAGCAAGGGACTACATACATGCACACATTTCCATTTAATTATCTATATTGAAAATCATGAACCATATCACTACTTTCAATCTGTTTCCTGCTATCTTTAGTACATTTAGTACATTTTTTTTTTATTCATTGTCCTTGTATGAATGCAGTCCCATAACTATACCCAGGCTATGGCTTCATCACTGTATCTTCCCTTGATTTCAGGGCTTATGATTTTGTTAATTTTCTGTATATTAACCCTAAACCATATAACTGCACATTATAGTTCACCATTTTGGAAGTGACCCAAATAAAGCACTCTGAGGTTAAAGAACTGTTTGGCTTTCATCCTGAGGTATGTGATTGTAAAGCCTACATGCTCTCTCACTACAAGTACAGTTTGGTGGGTATCTTTTTCTCTTGCTTTGATAAAATACCCAGGGGGAAAAGCCAGGTGGGAGAAGAGGGGTTTGTTTTAGCTTACAGTTCCAGATTGCATTTCATCATACTTGAGAAATGAAGGTGACAGGAACTTGAAACATCTAGTCATGTCACATACATCCACAGTCAAGAACAGAGAGAAATGGATGTGTACATTCTTGCTAGTACTCAGTTCACTTTCTCTTTTATGTAACAGTGCAGGACCCAAACTAGCCTCTCTCTTTCAGCTGGGTCTTCCTACGTCACTTATAATCAAGACAGTTTCCCACAGCCCACAGGCCAACCTGGGGCAGTCTCATTGAGACTGTCTTCATAAGTGATTCTCGACTGTGTCAAGTTAATGATTAAAACTCACCATCACAGTGGGAGCATAGTCACTAATAGGGACATCACCAACAAAGCAGTTTACCAAGCATCACTTTTAAACCATGGCATTTCATTTTCTTGATATGAATAATAAGAAAGAACAAGAAAACAGCTGATTCATTAATTTTTTTCCTGTAAGTTTTGGGAATGTTGACTCAGTGGGGTTTCTGATTGGGATCCCTCTTTAAGTAAGGGTCTTCATTCATGGTTCATATATTTGGTAGATATCAGCTCAAATACAAACCCTCTGTTGGCTTGTTCTTGTAGTTAGAGAACTGACTACCTTGGACTCTTAATTCATTTATAGCCACCAACCCTTTCCCTTTATTTTTTGTGGGAATAAAGCAGTTGAGCCCATCATTGTGTCCTGCCTCTCGGACATAAGTTATTTTTTAAACAAATGTCTTCTGCAAAGCTTAGGTCATGGAAATCTGTTCCAGGGATTTTTTTAAACCAGTTTACTGATTCAATCTGAGAAAGAAAAGCTTTTGTTATCAGCTGAAGATTTCCTGCCTGGGGAAGCAAAGAAGAGAGCAGTTCTTAATCTCAGATGTCCCTATATCCTGATTGTCTTTCCAGGGGCTAAAGTGTGAGTGGTGGTAGGTACCAAGAATGTCCTTGGCCATTAAAATTTAAGGTGGGCCAGTATAGAGACAAAGATAGCTTGTTTGACTCTGTGAATCTTTGTAGTATCATATCCATAGAAACCGTATTACAAAGGTGCATGACTTGAAAACTAGATTCTCCATATAACTGCAGATGAGTACCCTTCCTTTTAGTTATTTTTACTTGATATGAAAGATGCTTTCATTTTCATGGAGGAATTAATTTTTTTTATCTGAAAGGAACAATACATGTTTTGGCAAATTGAAAATATTTATACACAAAGAAGCAAGGAACAAAGAGTTTAGATTAAACTTTTTGGAGAAGTTCTCTCTGGACCAGATCTCGTGTGTTCTTATGAGTGTCTCAGATTCTCCAAATCATCTTGCAGGCCTTGGTTTCCTTGATGGCCTTGATTGGTAGATAAAGATAGGCCTTTTCACATCACTTTTATTCACCTGAATCAGCAAGAGCTTATCCTCGACGGTGGTGTTCTGCTCACTTCTTGCTGACTGCATAACTTTAGCCCAGTCATTTAACCTTTTAGAGCTTGAGTTTCCTCATCTATTAGACAATAACATAACAATGTGCTTTTCAGCATGGCTGAGGGGAGACGATGACATAGGATATATGAAAACACTTTAAATGGTATAAAAAAAAATTGTCATTGTTAGAACTTCCTTAAACAGATATGTGATATAAGTTAGAAGAGACAGAATGGCCATTTAAGAGCAAAGGGGGTTGTTGGGCAGTGGTGGTATACACCTTTAATTCCAGCACTCTGGAGACAGAGGCAGGCAGATCTCTGTGAATTCAAGGCCAATGTCAGCTACAGAGTGAGTTCTAGGACAGCCAGGGCTACACAGAGAAACCCTGTCTCAAACAAAAAACCAACCAAACAATAATAAAGGAGGTTTATGGTCCCTCTCCAGTTGCTAGTAAGTGAAGTTACTGTATAAACTTTAGAGAAACAGGTACAGAAACTGGCTTCTCAGGATTGTTCCTACTGTCTTTTTAAAGAATAATGTAACCATGATAATGTTCATTCAACATACTGATAGGGTTAACTGTGTAAGATATATCCATAATGTAATGTTCATAGATCAGGGATTAGTAAAATGGCTCAATGGATAAAAGCTCTGATTTTAAGCTTAACAACCTGAGTTCAATCCCTGGAATGGTGGAAGAAAAAACAAACAAAAAACAAAACAAAACAAAAAAACCAGCTTCCCAAGTTGTCTTCTGACTTATATGTATACACACACACACACACACACACACACACACACACACAATGACACATGTCCACCACATCAGACAAACTTAATGTAACAAAAAAATTTATACATAAGAATTCTCACAATAATTGGCCTTTTAGATGAGGCCTGTAATTCTAGCCTTTTGTTGAATCAGCGAGTCTTAAGGAATTGTTTTCAGACTGAAAGTGAATCAAGACTTCTTCATAAATCTGTTTCAAACTGCATTCATTAAACTAACCCCCGAAGCAGATGATTACTTTTGCTTATTTAATCTCACAAAATTAGTGTTTGGAATAAAAGAGATATCAAAACAATCAAGGCAAAAGAGTCATTAGTTGGAAGGATTTAAGGGGGGAAAAAGTGTAAATTTCATGTAGAAAAGGGAGGGTAGGATAGAGTTTCCAAGAGCCTGGAAGAAAGTGAGTTGTTACTTTGAGGATAAACCCATTGGCTTAGAAAGCATTTGGCTTAGAAATGTTGGACAGTGTAGTGATGACAACAGAATGCAAGAGATTAAATTTGAGATGTTTCTTCAAGGCCAAATCCAAACTCCTTCAACGCCCAGCAAAGAAATTCCTTTCTTGTTAACTCTTAATTTTCTCTGTGCTGCTGAGTCCTGTCATCTTGATGTTTCAAAACCACCATGTACTACTAATTGTTGTGTCCCTCCTCCTTTATGCTTCTTTCAAATCTTACTCCTTCCTGATGCGGTATCTTAAGAAACTCTGACACAGTTTCTATTAGAGACTTAGCCAGTATACAGAGCTTAGTTTGCAGTGAGCCAGAGTTTCAAACTGCTGTTCTTTCTCACAATGCAAGAATGACAAGGCATTAGAACATCACATAAAAGGCTTGCAGGTACTTTTATATTTCTGTCTGGGCTGTTACTTGAGAGATATGAGAGTTGAAAATCACTGTTCTCATAAGCAAAAAAAAAAAAAAGAAGAAGAAAAGAAAGAGAAAGGAAGGAAGGAAAGAAAGAAAGAGAAAGAGAGAGAGAAAGAAAGAAAAGAAAGAAAGAAAAAGAAAGAAAGAAAGAAAGAAAGAAAGAAAGAAAGAAAGAAAGAAAGAAAGAAAGAAAGAAAGAAAGGAAAGAAAGAAGAAAGAAAGAAAAAGAAAAGAAAGAAAGAGGAAAGATTTAGAGAAATCAGCCTTTGGCAACTGCTGACTGATCTGGGATAGAAACTGCTGTAGGTTGTGAGGTTGCCCCTAGGCATGCCCGTAGCCTCCATTCCTAGAAGCTAACAGCTTTCTTTTCCTTCTACAAGTGGCAACCAAGTTCTGGGTTGAAAGTGAATCCTTGCCCTTGGCTACTCTCCAGCATTCCTCCCTGAGCGAATGGGGATTTGGAATGTCAGAAAATAGAAGAGGGGAGGGGAAAGATGTGCGTATGACTCTGAGTGTTTAGAGCAAAGGCAGCTTGTCTGGAAGGACTTAGGAAAGCTTTGCTTCCTCAGACTGCTGCTTCCTTCTCATAAACTCTTGGTTCCTTCTTTGTGTTTTAGTTGTTTAACCTGAGTTTAGCACAGCAGTTCAAACCCACACAGTGCAGTAGAATCAGGCTGAGGGAGACAGGACACTTCTGGAGGACCTGTGTGTCTTCCTTCTGGATAAAGTGGTAGTACTTGTCTCCAGACTCATCTGCAGCAAGATCCAGAACCATCATTCCTCTGGGATTTAATCTGGAGTCATCGGGAGCCCAGATTCGGGTTTTATTCTCGAGCCAGCCTGAGTAAGAAGTGACCTTTGGACAGAATCAAGGAGTCAGCCTAGGCATGAAAGGTGGTGTTTGACACATGCCTTCTACTGTTCATGCTTGTGATTGAAGCTGCCCTGGAATATTGATGGGATACAACTCTCACACTCTGTAACTGTGGACTGCTTCAGAGCTCAAGACTGTAATCTGCAAGGCGGCTTTTATCCTTTATTTAGTTCTCTCCAAAGTCATCTTGTACCAGCGCAAAAGGAGAAATTCTGTAAGAGTAATCTACCGGGACAGTTCCCAGTTCTGTGTGAAGAATCCAGAAGTTGAGTGTCTGTCTAAATCCCTGGGAACCATGTCCTCTTTATATACACGAAGTAAGGAGTTCACACGGAATAGGAAATCACAGTCTGATTCTCCCCCGGCATCTCCCTCTCCGACTGCCAAGACACTCCGTGTAAGCCTTTTTTAATTTATGTCTGATCATTGTTATGTCAGAGGTGGGAAGTGTGTTTATATGTAACTTGCAGGTTGATACTGAGAAAGGGGGTATTTCAGAATATAGAGAACTCAACAAAAGTGGAAATATAAGTAAAGTTCCAGCTAGCTTTCCTAAAGAGGTTGTGATTCACAATACTTGATACTGTCTTAAGTAAAATTAGACTTAAATTCAGGCTACGGCTTCTGCCTTTTAGCTTTTAATTTGTTGTAAACTGCTTGGCAATAAGATTCTGGAGATCCTTTTGCTTTATGTGTTCTGTTTAGTTTTTCATTTTGTTTGGTTGGTTTTGTTGTTTGTTTGTTCTTGGGGTTTTTTTGTTTTGTTTTTGAGAAAGATAACCCTACGTCCAAGATAGCTTTGGTTGACCTTTGTTATTTGTTTGTTCTTGGTTTTTTGTTTGTTTGTTTTGAGACAGACAACCCTATGTAGCTTTGGTTGGCCTTTGTTATTTGTTTGTTCTTGGGGTTTTTTGTTGTTGTTGTTGTTTGAGACAGACAACCCTATGTCTTACATAGCCTTGGTTGGCCTAGAGCTTACTATGTAGATTAGACTGGCCTTAGGCTAAAAGAGATCTGCCTGCTTCAGCCTTCCATGTACCGGGAATAAAAGCATGTGCCACCATGCCTAGCAAATTCTAGGGTTCACGATATCTTACAGAGATTTTCTTTAGGTTTTTTTTTTTTTTTTTTTTTTTTTTTTTGTCCATATTTAGCTGCTGTGTTTTATGGATCAATGCTGTTTCAAGGGAAAAAGCTCCCAAGTGGCATGAATCTGTGTGCATGAGATTGTCATCTTTTGTAATGTATATTCATATGTATGTGCATGAGATAGCGTATGCCTTTGCCTGTTTTATATATCTCTATGAGTAACAAAAAGTCAGAATGAATTAGCCTTAATGATGCTTGCAACCTTTCAGATACCATCAGGAAACTTCTTGCTTAAAAGAAAACGAAATAACTCCAACCTTGACAACCAGTTGGGTTAAGGTGCTTATGATATCCTAGGCAGGGCCATTTAGGATTTCTCCATTTTCTCTGGTGACTGTCTCTGCTGAATTTTTTTTAACACAGAGACATTTGTATCTAATTTAGTGTCCTCCTTGGTCAAAAGCTGGCAAAAGCAAGAAATGGAAAATGAGCAGAGAGAAGCCCTGATGGGCATATTAGGTAGTATTCAAGGAACAGTTCCCTCTTAGGAGCTAGATTGTGGTAGAAGGTATACACAGCGTAAGAAGAGGGCAGTCAGGCTTCCTTATTTGGAGAGCCATGGGAAGAAAGAACCCTCAGAGGGCTGTGGCTTCTTCTTGTTTTATTTTCATTTTCAGTGTCTCTCTCCAAGTGTAAATTATCATATAGTAGATTTTCAGATGCCGCCTGTTGGTCTGTGACTCCAGCCAGAGATATTTAGTTACTAGAGTGAAAAAAAAAAAAAATCTTAATGAAACTGTTTTTCTCGTGGTTCTTTTTGTGAGGGGACCAAAGGAGGCTGTGGTGTAGTGTCTCTACTGTTGAGCTTCTGGGCTCCAGGAGTGTTTCTTGCCCTGTAGACCAGGACCCCCTTTACTCCAAGGGCTCTGGGCACTTTTTGCAGCAGTTGTTGTATATTTTCTGATGGCCTCTAACTGATGTACACAAAACTGAATGCCGTTACTTCAGTTAATGCTTCCTTTTGCTGCCTTGCCCCATCATACTCCACAAGAGTATGGCTCTGTATGGCTGTGAAGAAAGAGCCCCTTGCTAACATTCAGTCATTGAAGCCACAGCTCCCATAGTCATAGGTGACACCAGTGATCACTCAGCAGGTGCCTGTTTAGCAACCGCACTTTTTTATTTTTTCATTCCTTCATTAGCAGTTTGGTGCTTCTTTCTTCCCTGCCTACACCTTTTCCATCCTCACTCTCCTGCCTCCCACCCCTGCCTTTAGACAGGGCACAGTGGGAGAAAATCTGAAAGTTTAGATTACAGGAAATAAAAACATGGGTAAGTTTAGTAAGAGACTACTTCCCAGTTTTAGTAGCTGGTGGCTGTAGATTCCCACAATAGCTTACTATAACCAGTTTCCACTGTCCAGATGGATTGAGCCATACTATATAGAGAATGTTGATTATCGTATGGCATTCGTGTTCCATTATGACTGAGACAGAAAAAGATATGCAAAAGTAATTCGGAGGCTGTTTACTCTTGGGACTAGTTACCAAGCTAAGAATACTCTCATGAGATTTCAGTAGTTCATTCATTTACTCTCATGTTTGACTACTTAGGATACTGTGGAAAACTGGGTGTATGTGGGTTTTGGCTATGCGTTACAGAGCATTTACTGTGGTCTTGTGGTCATCTGCCTTCTGATACCTGGCTGCAACAGGTTGGTTCTCTGCCACCCTAAAAACTGGCTGTTAAATGGGTTACATAAAAGGGACGTGGCTTGCCTAGCGTCTCTTGGATAGTAAGCAGCAAAGTTTTAAGCTCAGTGTTCTCTACTTTCAAAACCCTTATCAACGATACTGGAGTGCAAGCAAATAAACTTTAAGGTCAAGTTTAAAAACCTGCTTACCAGCCACGATAACACTTAAAAACCTAGGTAGCTGTAGAACTCCATGGTAGGGACATAGGAAACTGAAATTGCAGGGAAGAGGAATGCTACTGCCTGTAGACCAAGGGAGGCAGCTGACAGGCCATAATGGAATCTCTTGTGACTGGTTCTTAAATTCCAGTCATGCCCTCTGGAGCAAAAAACATCACAGATCCCAAGACCTTGTAGACCTTGCATTTCTCTTAAAAAAAATGACTAGATCTTTTCAGTACAGACGTTGGCTACTTACTATATCTTCAAGTCCCCCACCCTCAGTATATTTTTTTCAACTGAAGATTGCATCATTGAAAAGACCCTGCTCAATCCAACATTCTTCAAAATAGGACTGAATTTTTAAACAAGTATTTAAAAATTTATTATTATTTTAGTGGTGTTAAAGGAGCTAATTATGAAATGCTTCCATATAAGGAAAATGTCCTCAGAGAATTTTTAAATAATAGCTATTTACATACAGAATATTTTGAACATTTTCTTCTTCAACAAATGTTCAAGAAGCCCCATAAATTAAACAGGTATTATTTTTAACTTATGAAAACAAAGGTAGGATGATTTTTAATGAGTGTAAAAACAAACTATTTTATCACATACCTTTACTTTTTGAACTCTTAGCAGTATCTGAGGCTTTTTGAATTGTGTGATGCCAGATTTCTGTACTTAGTAATCTTGTGAAGTTTTTAATAATATAAAAGTCTAATCCAGACCAACAAGATGGCTTAGTAGGTTAAGACACTTCCCAGTAAGCCTGATGACCGAGTTTGATCCCCAGGAAACAATGGAAGAAGAGGACCAACTCCCACAAGTTTTCCTCTGACTTTTGCGCAAATACATGTGCATGCACATAAACATAGATAAATAAATGTAAAAGCAAACAAAAATAAAAGCACTACTGCCTGCCTGCATATTGTGTGGCTTTCTCCCCAGTGAAGTAACACACATATGCAGAAGGAAGTACATGTCTTCAACAGTCAAGATTCATGTTTACTTTTGCCCACTCATATTCTTTAATAATATTTTTATTCTCTGAACATAAACTATATCCTGTTAAACATGATTTTTTAAATACCCCTATTAAATGCTAGAGAATGATGCCATTATTAAGAACACTTATTTTTATATAGGACCAGGGATTGATTTCCAGCAACCACATGCTGACACAACCATTCATAACTCTAATCCCAGGCAAGCCAATGACTTCTGTGAGTGTCAGACATGCATCTGATATACATACATACATATAGGCAAAACATTCTTACACACAAAATAAAAAATACCCCTTTCCTGGTGTGGTGGTGGCATATGCCTATAAACCTAGCTCTCAGGAGGCTAAGACAAAAAATTTAAGATCACAAATTTGAGACTAGCCTTGGCTACATAACTGAGTTCAAGGGCTGCCTTGACTATGTAATAAGACCTTGTCTCCTCTAAAACAAATGACCAAACCATCAGCCTTTCTCTTCTTTAGTAAAAGTGTCCATTTGTCCTCCTCATCCTCCTATACCCCTCCAGTTCTCGCTGAGAATGGTTTGGCTATGTTGGTAGCACTGCTGTTTGAGTCTTCTGTGAATTAATGAAGTAACTTTGTGAATGGGTTCTTTGGCATCCACACCCATTTCTCATAATTTGCCAAATTTGTATCTAAAGTTGTATATGAAGTATTTGGTCTGAATGCTTCAGGTCTAACATCTCTGTGAGCTATTGATCTGTCATTTGATTTGTTACTCTGGGAAAGCATAATGATGTTTCTTACCTTCAAGCAGCTGGAGCATAGGATGCATGATTTGTATAGGTACCAGAATGGCTTCTTTTCAGAGCAGTTTTTCAGCATTAAAATTCTAAGCCAGGCCTACTTGTGGTCCCAGCTACTTAGAAGCCGGAAAGACCAACAAGTTCAAGGACTGCCTGTGTGACTCAAAATAAGTTAAAAACAAAAGACAACCCAGGGCTGAGGAATCTTAGTCAGAGCCTAGAATGTGCAAGGACCTACATTAAATCCCAATGCTACCAAAATTTAAAAAGAAAAAAAATTAAACATTCTGAGCCACATATATTTAGTATCAAAGTTTTAGTTGCTAGTTAAAATATGCCCCTTTAATATAATATGACACAACTGAGAACAGCCCTCAGGAGGCTGAGGCAGAAGAATCACAAGATTAAAGCCAGTCTCCCTGAGCTACATAACAAGATCAAATCTCAAAAAAAGAAGTGTGTGTGTAAGAGAGAGACAGAGAGCGAGAGAGAAGAAATATAGCATGTTTATTTGTGTGCACGTGCTAGTAGATATCCAAACTGCTTATGTAGTGTTAACTGTGCTGAATACATCGGGAAGTAAGTAGATCAGCATCTGAGTATCTGAATCCTAGGAATCGTTTAATTGGGCAATTATTGATTGAAATTTTACTTATAATACAGGATTTGACCTGTATTTATAACCCAAGATCACAAGCATTTAGTCTGGATTGCTTCAGCTCTAACATCTCAATTGAAAAGATTTTCTGTAACTGTTTTCATACCAACTACTAATGTACACCAAGGGAACAGTTAATCTGTTTACTTTATTTTATAATCACCCTAAATATTACATTAGCTAAATTAAATGATAAAAGATTTCAGCTTTCATGAGAACTTATTTAGGATTTCTGATTTTCAAGACAAGGGCATTCCACCTCTTCCCTTTTCAACCTTGGTTATTGATCAGCCTTGGGAGGTGGTTTGTATACCTCAGGCAAACAAAAACTTTTATAGTATATTATTTTATGCTCTTTACTACATCTGGGGCATTACCAGTCTGGAATCCTTTGTGTTTTTCTTCATTGAACTCCACTTATAATTCATTATCATTATATATATAATTCAACATATATCTATATATAATTCATCATGAGAAACATTTTTCTGGGTAATTAGGGTGCAATATTTAGCCATTGTTTTCTACCTAATTTAAAGCCACTATTTATTGTTTGTTTATTCCACTCAAGAAGAGTCAATAAACTGTGACTCTTCAGACCAAGGAATCCTCCTGGGCAGTAGGAGTCTGTAGGAGTGAAAGCAGATTCCCTTTGGAAGCCATTACTCAAGTTCTGAGTAGATGCATACTGGCTTAGTTAATCCATCTCCTACAGAGAGCCTTGATCACGTAGCTTCTGAAGCCAAGGTGTATGTCAGAAAGACTGGGAGTTTTGAAGACATTAGCCTCTTTCCTGCAAGCTGTGTCCCACTCTTTCCACTCTACTTCCCATGCTCCCATGCTCCCATGGTAAGTAGGTAGCAAGCTATCTCCTTTGTTTTGATGTGTGGTCTCACTAGCAAGTCATCTCCTTTGTTTTAATATGTGGTCTCTCTTTTGGGCTAGTCTTCAATTTGTAGGCAATCCTCCTGGCTCAACTCTCCAAGTAACTGGGACTGTAGCCTGTGCCACATACCAAACAACCTTTTCTACTATTAATCCTCTCACGGTTAACATCTTATGAGTATCTGTTATGTTGTAGCCCCTATTTTGGGTGCTGGAATTCATAAATGAAGGCCATATTCTCTAATTGGAGAGATAAAAACAAAGTTCATATCACAGAGAGATGAATTTTCTAATAAGAACATAGCTTCAGAATATTTTAGTTGAATCAAGTAGAAAATGTTTGCAGAATAAAATGGCAAAATAAAATGTTTGCCTTATATTTGCAGAATAGAAACTAGATGACAAAGAAGACCCATGTTACAGAGGAGAAAAGTGTGAGAAAATACAGCATTGTTTTCAGAGCTGCAGTTCAGTGTGGCTGGAATGAACTGATTGGCCTGCTCTTTGATCACCTCCCCTGAGGGGGGAGCAGCCTTACCAGGCCACAGAAGAAGACAATGCAGCCACTCCTGATGAGACCTGATAGACTAGAATCAGAAGGAAGGAGAGGAGGACCTCCCCTATCAGTGGATTTGGGGAGGGACATGGGTGGAGAAGAGGAAGGGAGGGTGGGATTGGGAGGGGAGGAGGAAGGGAGCCACAGGAGGATACAAAGTAAATAAGCTGTAATTAATAAAAAGAAAAAAGAAAAAAAAGAAAGATATAATAGGAAATAAGGGACCATGCCTACTGGTTCTTAGTCTTTCACCCTGAGGATTTAGGGAGTTATCCTGTGACCAAAGGATTGAAGACTTGAAGTAGAGTTGTGATCCAAATTGCATATTGGAGAAATAAGCGTTGGAAGCTGTATGCTGGAGGGAACAGGAAACGTTCAAGTCACTTATCCCCCCGATGGCAGGGTTTCATGTAAGACAAGGCAGATCTGAAACATTCTCCAGGAAGCACAGGGAAGCATTCTGTTGGTTTAGATGATGAGCTGACAAAACTTGAGGGCTGATGGTATAGGAGCAGGGAAGGACACAGGAAAGTGACAAAGAAAAAAGAGAACACACTGAATTGGCAAATGTGAGAGGAAGAAAGGTGTTGAGTGGGAAAGTGGCTTTATGTTAAAGTTGATTGAATAAGACTATGGAATGTATGGATAGTGACATTCAGAAAATGTTAAGGTCTAACCTACCCAAGCTACAATTTGAAAGTCTCCAGAGTTGAAAACTTTGAGGGCCAACACGATTGTCACAAGGAGAAAAATCCCCTTCTGACTTGATGTCACAGTAAAAATGGAGGTGCACTAAAAAATAGCAAAAAAGCATCTGAATGCTGCATGTCTACAGTATATAAGAAACAAGTGAACTTCTTGTTTGAGGGTCTATCTCGAACATTTTTGTGCAAATGTCCCAAAATCTGGAGAGAGAAGATCCAAGATACTTTTGATCCTGCAGATTTCAGGTTAAGAAATATTAAACCTATACTTGATCTAGAGCTCAAGACCTAATAAATTAATTTCAGACTGAAGAGATTGATAGTAATGATTAAAGCTATGAAAAGTCTAAAGGACAAAAGGTCCCATAAAGAAAGGACTAAGTGTAAAGCGGAAGTGACAGCCAACAGCAGAGGTGGGCAGTGTTTGTAGTTCCGACTCATGTAGTAAGATGGCAGATTCTGTGTCTTCTTTCTTTGCCGGGAGCATTGGAGTGAGCTTACTGTTACAGCAATAAGCTTTTGTTCTCAAAGGATCCAGAAGCTGAGGAAGTTGAGTCAACTGGCTGTGAGTGTTCAGTTGAATCCTAGTTTATTTTCAAAACGTAGTAGTGTGCAGCAAAGGATTGTGTTTTTACAGTTTAAAGAAGTTCCCAGACCATTTACATTAACTTGGCTTGGTTTTTCCCTCAATCTCTTTTTTTTTTTTTTTTAAAGTCTGAACTTGACCTTTTTATGCATTGGGTATTGGTTATCTGAAACTGAGGAATCTTCACAGCCCCTGATCCAACAAGCTTCTTTGATTATGCCATCAAAATATAGCTCTTTTTAAAGTTTATGTGAAAAGATAATATTTTAGATTGAAGTTAAATTGTAAAGTAAATGAAAGTAAATCTTAAAAAATCTCCGTATTACCTTGAAGAAGAATAACATATACAAAGCAAAATAATGAGCTTAAATGGCTGTAGGTTAGAAGGGATACATGGGAAGTAGGCTGGAACACACACACACAAGTGTTCCACTTGAGTGCTGAGGAATTTATTTGTTCTTAACCTCTCCAGTAGTGATCAAGCAGAGGGAGAATCAAAGGACCAAAGAAGGACAAGAGAGGCAGCATGGGAATATGGGAGAAACTAGCACTTTGAGTAGCTGTCATTACACAGCATGCACTGTGCCAGTGCGGTGCCAAGCACTTACATTTCCTACCTTATTTATTTCCTAAGAGTAACTATAAACACTGAGTACCAATATCCCCATCTCACTGATGAAACTGTTGAGACAGAGGGAATTAGGCAGTTATCTAAGATCTCATAACTGAAAATGCTATAGCAGCAGTCAGGATCCAGAACCTTTCTTCTAAGCTGTACAACTGCTCCAATGAAACCACTATGACTCCATGAACTAGCTACTAAATGATTGCCCATATTCCTGATTATTGAATCTGATTTGAAAAGGAAGATGAGGGCAATTCAACCTATTTTAAAGGAGGGGGAAAATCTTACAGAATAATTGGGAAACAGACATTTAAAAAAGAATCTATGTCATTTTAAAACTGGAACTTTAAAATTAGAATTAAGAGCAAATAAATTCCTTAACGTTCAAGTGAAACCTTTTATTTATGGATCCAGTCCACTTCCTACTTACCTTTTCTGACTACAGCCACTTAAGTTCATTACTTTGCAGTCTGGTTAAAGCTATTGGCTCCTGCCTTTGGAAAAGAGAAAAAAAATATGGCATGCCCTGTGGTAGTGTGAGCCCACACCATATCTAGTGTATCTGTCAATTATATATATAAATTGTGACTCTAAAGCCATTTTAGCACTCAAAAACAGAGTCTTATAGTTGAGTGATTTTATTATTTTGTTTATGCTATTAATTTGCTTTGTAAATAAATTTTAAACAAATAATGCAACTTGGAACCTATTAAGCTGTAACAAGTTTGGAAGTAGTAGAGCATGAATTACTTAGGGACTCCTTAGCTGAAGGACTCTATCCTCCCATCCGCTACACTGTTTCTTCTGCTGAGGTCTACATTTTAGTAGATCCAGTCAGCTCTAGGAGACCCTAAATCCAAACAACTGTGTATTTGAAGATTCCATTTCCCTGTGGAAGAATAAAAGTAGAATAATAATTTTTTAGTTAAGTTTTTGTTTAGTTTAGTTTTTTTGTTGGGGGTTTTTGTGTTTTGTATTTTTGTTTTTTTGTTTTTTTGTGGGGGGTGCTGTTAATCTCTTGGAGCTCCACCTTTCAGACAGAGTAACATTATAGGGTAACTTTGGCTCTAGCAAAGGCCTAACCTGTGGCAGCTTTTCTGTAAGTCACACATGATTGTGTCATTTTTAATGAACACCAGCTTCAGACTCTAGGATGTCTGTAACCCTACTTAAGCCTTGTCTAAGATCTCTAATCAGTATGACTCTACCTTTTTGTCTACTGTAGGAACCTGACCCTTGATTGCCTTCAATCAGTTTATTTCTTGCCTTGCTCTATCTTATAGGCCTGCTTATGAAATGAAAGCCATATCTTAGACTTTGTAATTATATACTTATTACTCTACATCACTGGCAAGGCTGCAAGACACAGGTACATAATGAAAATACAGAATGAACACTGCTGTCTGCTTACAATTTCACTGTTTCGAAGAGTCGGGGGCTACATGCTAGAGATTGTCATTTCTGAACTAAAAGCTGAACATGAAGTTGTCCAAAGCCAATTAAAACGATTCCTGTTTATCACACTAGTATATCTATAGCTCCAAAAATAGATGAGTTAATATTTTGGTTTCTGTGAGGCAAAAAGAAAAAAGTTAAAAAGAGGAATTCCCTTATCTGTAGAAGTTACTGAGAAATAACGTTTGCCTCATGTAGCTTAGACACACTACTACTGTGTGTATTGTGAGCTACAGTGCATGAACAGAGGTCCAAGGACAGCTTTGTGAACTCAGTTCTTTCCTCTGACCTTTCTGTGGTTTGGGTCAACAGGCTGGAATCATGCCTTACCAGTTGAACCACCTTGTCACCCCTTCTTTTCTCTTGGGATGTGAAATCTAGGAAGCCCCTTTCAAAGTTTTAATTAACAGTTTGGTCCATATAAAATTTAAACAACTGTTATTCAGCAAACTATGGCATTTACTATGTGGAAGGAAAGGAAGGAAAGGAAGGAAGGAAGGAAGGAAGGAAGGAAGGAAGGAAGGAAGGAAGGAAAGAAGGAAGGAAGGAAGGAAGGAAGGATCGATCCACCATCTCAGCCAGCCAGTCATGGTGTCACAGGTCTGTCATCCAACACTGGAGAGGTAGTGGCAGGAGGATTAGAAGTTCAAGGCATATGTAGCAACATAGTGATTTTGAAGACAGTTTCTGGCATATAGGACCATGTCTCATAAAAACAAAACACACTCACTCGCACAGATGCACACAAAGACATGGTTGTGTGCTGGTAGCCCAAGCATTCAGGAGGCAGAGGCAAGAGAGTTGCCACAGTTAAAAGCCACCAGAGCTACATAGTAAGACCCTGTCTCAAAAACCAAACAAGCAGAAAACATCTTTTCTTGGGCTTTGGACATGGGGAGCTTACTGCCTTAAAGAGGTGTGATCTATTGAGGAAATCATGAGATCTGGACACTCAGAGAAACACAAGGACACCTGAAGACTGGGGCTCCAGGGCCTCAATGCCAGGCTGGAGACTTAAATTAGTGGCTTCTTTTCTTGTGCTGAGGATGGTGCTCAGCTCATGCGAGGCAAGTGCTCTGAGGCTGGGCTACAGCCCCAGTCCTCAACGTTAACAAACTGCTTTTGGAGGGGAAGTCTTTACTGCCCAGTTTTTGAATGATTACAATATATATTTAGGTAGCTGTGTACACCAGTGTATCCAAGCCCTAGGTAGAGTAAAGCCTTGGCAGTGGGAGACAGCACATTGATGGATAGGTAGAAAACATGTGTGGGCATAAATACATTCTAAGGACCTTAGAATTATCTTTAAAAAATTACTTGCCTCAAATATTTTATGGAGGACTTTGTATATTCATATAATTCCTTCTAAGGTAAGTACATTTTGTTTTTTGGTTTGATTTTGGTTTGGGGGGTTGTTTGTTTGTTTTGAGACAGGGTTTCTCTGTTTTGTTTTTGTTTTTTTCTAACTCCAAAAATAATCCAGACATTCTTTGGAAACTGCAGAAACTATAAGCTGTAAAATCCCAATAACATTTTGGGAGCTTAATAAATGTACCAGAAAATGAGTATTTCTATAATGTAACAAATGTATTTTTACTTGTTATATTTATTTGGGGATGGTGTTCACATATGCTACAGTATGGGTATGGAGGTCAGAGAACTACTTGCAGCAGTCAGTTCTCTCCTTCCACAGGGCGGGTTCTGGAGAATCACATTCACGTCATCTGCCTTGGTAGCAAGGACCTTTACCCACTTAGTTGTCTTGCCAACCCCAGTTATTTATATTTTAAAATGTATATGATATAGTAGAAGATGCAGGGTAATACTACTTGATAGATATATTCACATTTCTTCTTCCACACTAACGAAACAAATGAAAAACCAGTAAGGAGTCATTATCTAGTGTATGACATTTTCCCTAAGTATTTATAATATAGAGTCTGAGAAATGGCTCACTGGGTCAAGCACTGGCAAGCCAGACAAGCCAATCTGGATTCTTGGGATCCATATAATGTAGAATTTATGCTACCCACTCCAACATCTACTCCATCTGTGAACTGCTGGAGTATGTGAAGGGGCTGGTCCTACAGATCTAAAGCTGCAGGGTCTCCATGACACAGGGCAACAGCAGGATATCCAAGAAACCCGGTGAGGATCCAGTATTGATAGTGTAGCAGAAGCCAGAGGCCTCCAAATAGACCAATGACTCATTGCCGTGAACAACATTTGCAAGCAAAGAAGTGTGGACAAAAGGCTCTACATACCGTGTGACAACACCCTGTGACACATCGTGGTTTCCACCTCTTTTGTGAGGTGGGGGGGTGGTTGCAAGGGCAGAGGGCAGGTACGAAGGGACAGGGAGATGAGTGGGATTGGGGTACATGATATTAAATTCACAAAGAATCAATAAAAAGTAAAATAATAATTTTTAAAACATAAGTCAAATCCCAAGGTGATCTCTCTCATTTTTGCTTATTTATGATCATGGATTTATTTAATAATCATCAGTTTCTAACAACAACAAAAAAATTGATGCCACAAAGTTGTCCTCTATCCCCACATATGTACATCATGCACACCCATATACAATAATAAATAAAACAGAAAAAGAAATAGCTATGATATAAACAATAAATATGGTGAATGTGACTTTCTCATTTAGCTATTTTTTCATAGGTATTAATAGTTGGTAAAGGTAAATCAAGGAATTTATTATGAAGTTGTATATATGATTTAAATGTTACTGATTTTTTTTCTTAGAAATCTACTGTCTCTCACATACACTCACATGAATGAGAACTTTTTCTAGCATAAGGCAGTATTTTTAACATTGTTTGACTACTGAATATATGTTGTTACTCACTGTAGCTGAGAGGCCATATTTCTTCCAGGATATTATTAACTGGACCATATTTTGTTGTTAAAGGAGGAACTTGGAAATGGCTCTCAGATTATATCCTGGCCTAATCTCTAGACCCTGTATTTATGAAAATATAGGTTTCCCATGATTATATAATCATTGTATGCACAACTGACCTTATGATAGGCAGATCCCCCACTCCACCCACATGGGCCTGCCTTGATCTAATCACATGAGCCTGAATATACAAAGGGGCAAAAAGTATGAAGTGTGGAAAGGACCCATCTGCCATTGCTGGATTGAGGGAGGAAGGGGCTCTCGAGTAAAAAGAGATGTAGACATTCCCACAAGCCCCAAGTGGCCACTAGCTGAATGCAGAAAAGCCACAGGGACCTGCAGCATAAGCTGCAGGATTTCGGGGTCTCCTGTCTAATGAGCTCAAAGGCAGAGAACAAAGAAGCCGCTAGAGCAGTGCCAGCCCTGTGACCTATAAAACCGAGATAATGCGTGTTTTAAGATCCCAAGTTTTATGGCCATTTGTTTTGATGGTAATAGAAAACTAATACAGTTGAAACTTTGATGATAATAAGAAAATAATGTTTTTTATGCACATGTAGGGGAACTAATAAAGCTCTTTCATTGTCTTTCCCATGATCACATCTTTACACAAATCTTGTTCTTTTTCCATTTGTCTATTTTAAACTTGTGTAAGATCTTAACTATTTTACTGGAGATACAGACTTTGAAAGATCTACTCTAACACCACAGACCAGTATATTGTCCTTGAAATTCTATCCATTTGAGTTATGCAGGGCATTCCTTAAGGTACAGGCTAGGACACTTTAGTCTTTCCTAGACATATAGGGAAAACCAGAATAGTTTGTTAACTGTGTGTGTGTGTGTATGTATGTGTTATTATGATTAGATTTTCAGGGGCTCTGTAATTTAGTCTTAAATTCTGTCCTTGCAGCCTCACTTCTATTGGCTTGTTTCTCATCAGCCTTCAGGCTGAGAACTCTGAAATGAAAGGGTGGTTCTCTGTGGAGCATCCCAGAATAGCTCAACTTGTTTCCCCTGGCTCAGCTAGAATACAGAACATGATATAAAATGTTCCTTCTGCTTAGTCTTTCTTTTGGAAATGTAAATAGACTTTTTTCCCATCATTATGGGGTCAGACCCTGACTCCAAAGGAACATGAGTTAAAGCAGTTTCCACGTTGGCAGTAGACATGTGACTTGGTCTGTTCCTTTCCCTTGGGCCCAGCTTTCCAGAGCCATGACTTTTTATTTTAAACTTGGTAGAAAGAGTTTGGTTTCAATTATGTGCCTTTCTGAATCCTGATAACTTTCAAGTTAAAAGCTTGTGGGGATTTTCTAATCCAGCCTCTGGTGTTTTGGAGGTCCTACTCATTTCAGAAATCAAAACCATCCTGGTTCCTGTCCCTCTCTAGGATTGCCATCTGAGTTAATGGCAGTCTTCACTCTGCTCTTATTAGAAGCAGGCCTGAGCTGTTATCGAGTATTTCAAGAGGCATGAAAGGAAGGAGCCTGCTTCTTAATTTGGGACATTTCTCAAACCATATTTTATCCAGCTCGTCATTCTTTTCTGCTCAGCTCACTGGATTCCTATTGGTTTATCAATAGCTTTATGTCTCTTCTGCTCCAGGGTACCATTCCCAGTACCTACTGACTCCACCTGAGCTATTAAAGCTGTGAAAATAATCCCTTCTCTCAACAATTTTTATCTAGTTCAAACATACCAGAGAACCATCTCAATGACCGTTTTTCATTTGTCTTGAGTGAGAATGATCTTTAACAAAAACATTTAAAAATGTTTCTTTCAAAGACTTCCTGATTAAAACATATGATGCAATATATTTGTGGGTTAACCTGAAAATTGGGTGAAGATTCAATTTTTGAAATATGTAATGTTATTTTATAAAGATAAGATATCTAGACTCTAGAGTGGACTAAATGTAACTGTTGTGCTTTTAAAAGAAAAATTGCAGAGGCCAGAAGTAAGAGAACCAGCCATTCCTAGTCTCCAGAAGAGTGAAGATTCATTTGGGGTCTCTAACCTGTCTTAGAACTTCTCCTTATCACCTGCCGTTTTCTGTGGGATCCTTCCGTGTTCATTTCCCTGATGTGTGCTGTGTGTGCCTCTGATGACACTTCCTTGCTCACTGTTCCCCTGAGACCATTTTGGCACACTGCCACTTTACTTCTCTCTAGAGTGACTCAGTAGTCTCCCTGTAGGGTTTGCAGGCAGCTTTCTACAATGAGAAGCCATGTTAGCCTAACAGTTGAAATGTGCTTAGTTTGAGTGACAACAGAATTAAGAGGAAAAGCTGACTTTAAGTCTCCTATATCAATCAGCCACTCTGCACCTTACCCAAGATACCAAAAGCTTTTCTGCCTGAGTCTAACTAGTGTTTTTGTTTTGTTTTGTTTTGTTTTTAATCAACTCTCCAATTATGTAAGCTCTCAAGAAGGAAAACAAATCAGTATTTTCTAGAGGTGTTCATTAGTGAAAATCAGGACGCATTATTCAGAAACCTAAGCTGATTTATCAGGAATTAAGCAATTGAACATTAAGCCTTATATGTTTCATGTGTCTTGCCTTGCAGTTTATAAGCATGCTCTCCTTAGGATATAAACTTAAAGGAAGCCTTTTCTTTAAGAAAGAAAATGCCATCTCTGGGCTGGAGAGATAGCTCAGCAGATAAGAGCTCTGGCTGTTCTTCCAGAGGTCCTGAGTTCAATTCCTAGCAACCACGTGGTGGCTCACAAGCATCTATAATGTGATCTGATGCCCCCTTCTGGCATACATGCAGAGCACTCATATGCGTTCAATAAATAAATAAATAACTCTTAAGAAAAAGAAAGAAAAATACTGTCTCCTTTAGAAGTCTGTTTTCCTTCTTTTAGAAATAATGTTTATATTTAAATAACTATTTTACTTCTACTGCACCCAAATCTCACTGACTTCTGAGATTGAGGAAATTTATATATCCTCCCGTAGTTGGTTGGATTGGGTATTCCAGGACATTGCTAGAGCTAGCCTTTGAATACAACAGTCAGAATCACAAAAATTCCACATTGCTCCCAAGTAAAGTAAAAGGAGATGTTCTAGGAACAGTCAAGGATTAACTCAGAATGCTCTTTCCACCCTGTTGGGTCTAAGTGGACCAGCTACTGCTTTGTCTGTTGGATCACTCCTTCCTCATACATTCTGCAAAATGGCACCAGAAAGGAATTGCTAATGGAGAATCTTAACATGCCTGTTATTAGCTTTGAGGGTTCCAGGTAGGCAGGAGTGGTTATTCACCAGCTTCTTAGGTGGTTGTCTGTAAGAATCCTCTGTAGGAAGAGTGCAGCGGCAAGAACTGTTGTGACCATCATAAGTCTGAGCTCATCAGCATTGCCTTTCTTCACATGCTCTCACCTGTGGAGTCTGCCCATTCATATCTAGGTACCATGTGGGCTTTCTCTGACTGTTGCACTAACCTGTTCTTTGTGGTTTTTAATTTTTAATTATTTGTAGTTTACATCAGCATCTTTTGTGGAGTGTATAGTATACACAGCTATACTGTGTAGTCAAATAACTGTGTAAGAACTTTCCTTTGGGTGTGATGATGGAGCATGTTTTGATTCTAAAACATTGTAAGTGGAAAAAAGTTAATTATGTGCTATTCTTATACCAGTAAATCAATAGAATTTATTAGCACACTTTATTATATGGAGTTCCCATGATTGATACATAGTAAAAACTCTAATTTTCCTGTTATAATGGAGCGAGAAGCTTTTTAATCATGTAGAGATGGGTGCCAGAGTCCACACAGTAGAAATGAAAGCTGAAGGTCTCATTAAATCTAACTCCACAGCAGGATATTTATAAATAGGGAACTGGAGGTGGGGGGAAAACATTTCCAATTGAGGAACCATATTTTAGGAAAATGAAGTCAGTTATACTAACATGACTTAATTGTTAGAAAGTTCACCAGACTCCTGACTGTCTGTACACACTCTGTAGAAATGCTTATGTTTCAACAGAATGAAGCAAATGAAAGCCCCAAGCCAGTCTCTTTAGTTTTACACAAGGAATTCTTTATACCTAAGCAAGAATGTAAGCCTGTCTCTGGAGAGGCTGCAGAGTGTGGCTCCCATTGGCATGCTGTTGTTTAAAGGCTCTTCTGCCCAGGAGTGTGAGAGAAATTAAAGCATTGTTTTGCATGTGAGTTGAATTTCCTGGCTCAGCGGTGCTATGTTGATTTTACCACACCACATCAGCACAGTGTCCTTATAGCTGGAGAAGCAAGAGAAGGAAAGAGGAAAGGGACCACATTTTTGTTTTGTTTTTTGAGACAAGGTTTCTCTGTATAGCATTAGCTGCTTTGAGAATAGGCTGAACTTGAACTCATAGTGATCCACCTGCCTCTGCCTCCCTGAGTGCTGGGATTATAGGCATGCACCACCAGGCCCACCTGGGACCAACATTTTTAAAAAACATATTTCCTCCCAATTATCACATGTAACTTTTGCCAGTGGATAGTGGCTACTTGCCTAAATTTCATGGGTAGAAGAGTAGAAATGAAAACTCAGAGCCAGCCAAGGATATCTCACTTAGAAACATGAACAGTCAGCTAACAGGCAACCGTTCGCTCTAGTTACCCGTAACCATATTCTGGCCCTGTCAGCACCAAGACGTTAACTGGGAACAAGAGAGTGTGTGAATTTCAGGTAAGGACTTTTAAGACTTTACAGCACTCACTGTAACAATACCTTGTCCTTGTAACAGTGGGCATGTATATATATATATATATATATATATATATATATATATATATATATATCAT
>NW_026596443.1:2991303-3002766 GCF_907164565.1 Psammomys obesus | reverse complement strand
TATATATATATATATATATATATATATATATATATATATATACATGCATATATGTATTTCCCTACATATATTCATCTGCTCAGAACTCATCTAGAAGCTTCTAACAGTCACTCAGGAATCACTCACTGCTTGCCTCCATAGCACACATTCACATGTTTTCCCACTCATGCTCCAGACAAGCTCATCAAGTATGCTCACAGGGTTGTCCTGGCTTGTCATGCTACCAGCTAGGCCTCTTTCTCTGGGCCTCTCCTCCACGGCTCTGCATACTATAGGCTTTAAGTACAGAAGTTTCTTCACACTGGCCAGATGACGTTCAGTCTCAGTTATGCACAACTGTTTGACAAGTTACAATTAACATTTTCCTGGGCGGGTGGGTTTTAACTCACCTGCACGCTGTAACATTGATCTTACCACAAAGCTAGTGAATGGACATAGCCAACACCCTAACCTCTCAGTTGAATTCTTTTCTCTCACCTCCCACCCTATCCTGGGAATTGACACTAGGGTCTTGCACATGTTAAGCAAGTGCTCCACTGAGTGAGCTTTATACCCTAACTTCTTTCTGTTCTTTATTTTGACACAAGACCTCACTAAGATGCCCAGGTTGGCCTTGACCTCACTCTGTAGCCCACATAGGCTTTTTCGTGTGCTCTTCCTGCCTGAGCCTCTCCAAAAGCTGTGACTACAGACCTGTGCTGCCACACTCTGCTCTTAGGACGCTGCTACATAGAGAATAATAGTGATTATTGAGAGGTGGTGAAATTTAAATAACACTTATTATTTTTTTTTTTGTGTGTGTGTGTGTGTGTGTGTGTGTGTGTGTGTATGTGTGTGTCCATGTGTCCACATGCACAGCATTCATGAGGAGGTCAGAGGACAACTTTTGGAAGTTGATTATCTCCTCCTACAATGTAGACTCGAACTGAGATGGCCAAACTTGGTGGCAAGTACCTTTACGTGCTGGGCCCTGGTCTTGTTGATGTTGTTCTTGTTTTTAATGTTTTAATGCTGAAGGAGAAAACTTTAGATAATGGTGATGTTGGTAATCATATGGAACACAGACAGGTATGACTTGTTAAAACCCCTTATAAATATATAGCTGGCTCAATTCACACCTGTAATCCCAGTACTCGGTAGGCAGAGACAGGCAGATCTCTGAGTTTGATCCCAGACTCTGTCAAAACAAAAAGAAAACAAATCAAAACAGACTTATAAATGTTAAAGAAAAATTGTCGTAACTCCAGATTTCTAAATTTTAGAATTCTCAAAGAACATCTCAAACAAGTATATGTGAGTCGTACAGATATACCACAATTTTTTTCTAAATGACCCCCTCTTACCTCAAATAGGACCTGTCTCCATGTTTAAAATGTATGTTCAGGGAAAGATCGTTCTGCGATACTTGCTATCAAGCCTGGTCTAAGCTCAGTCCCTGGCTCCTGAAACCTCACCTCTGACCACACCTGTGCTGTGGCACACATGCATGTATATGAATGAATGAATGAATGAATGAATGAATGAATGAATGAATGAATGAATGAATGAATGAAAATAATTCAAATGTATTAGTCCCATGACGCTTAACCAGAGATAAAAAATTAAATTGTGTGGGAACTTATTAACAACAACACAAAATCTCTACTCCATGGACACAGAAAAAGAACCTACAGAATTAGGATGTGCTCATTTGACAAGTGCTTGTGACCCTTCTAAGGACAACCCTTGACTTGAAGAGAGACCCCACAGAAAGCCATCCTGAGGTGTGCTGTGGCCGGACATGTCCTAGTATAACTCCAGGCTGTGGTGTATTAGGCTGTTCTGTGCCTTGGCAGGCGAAATGGTGGCTTCCAGGGATTTAACAAGCTCCCAGCTAACGGTCCTTCCTCCTCTTGCACATTTCTGTACACTGCTCCTCCTCACTGTCTTGTCATTTGCCCTTTGAGGTTTTATTACTCTTTTGGTTTTGTTTGTTTCTTTTGGGTTTGGTTTGGTTTGGTTTGGTTTGGTTTGGTTTGGTTTGGTTTGGTTTGGTTTGGTTTGGTTTGGTTTGGCTTTTTTTTTCAAGACAGGGTTTTTCTGTTTAGCACTGGCTATCCTGGAACTCTTCTTTGTAGACCAAAGTGGCCTCAAATTCACCTGCTTTTGCCTCCTCCAGTGCTGGGATTACAGGCGTATACCACCTCGCTGGGCTCGAGGTTTTGTTACTCTTAACATCTCAGAAGAAGTAAATAAATAAATTCATAGAAATAGTTAAATCCTTGTTTGTTTAAGTTCTTTTTTTTTTAATGAAAGAATAGAAGGGCAAATGTCATTTATAATGTTTTAGAAATGGAAGATGAAGACATAGTCACTGTTGTTGGTTTTTTATTTTTAAAACAAGGACTAAACTTTTAGTTTGCATCTATGAAATGTGTTTCTTCTAAAATCTCAAAATACTTTACTATTTTCATTCTATGTCTTTAGCAACATCTAGGGACTAGGATGGGGCTGTGCCCCCACCCCACAGCTCCCTCACTCCTTCACCTTTACTGTAGATCTGGGAGGAAGCCAGGAACTGACCTGAGTTTTTGTGTTTATAAGTGGCACTGCTTTCTCAGGGAATGCTTGGGCAGTGGGGAAACTGAAGGATAATAGGATGAATATTTCCCGTTGAATGGCTCTGTGTCACATGAAAGCCAATGACAGTCACTCCTGCAGCATAGGCTTGGTTGTGTAGCTGGTAGAGAGGGAAACATTTGATCACATTGTACTTTGGGAGTCTGCCAGTTTGAAAGATGCTCTTTCCAAAGCCCCAGATCCAGTGAGCTGTGGAATACAAAGAAGTATGGGTTAGAGCTAAGTGGCCTTTTGTGCCGACAGTTCAATTAGCAACAGCTCTCTTTACTATAAAGTTGAGCCATCTGATTTGAAAAGTACATTTATGAATGGAAATATAAATTAGTCTCTTGCTAATGCTATTTTCTTTTTCTTTTTTGTTTTTGTCTCCTTTCTCTAGCATGAAAGACTTTCTAGGTAAGAACTCTCTTTTATATGCATGCTTACTTCTTGTAAGTGATTGTATGTCTAGTTAAATTTAGTTTCATATAACAGTTTAGTAGTGATCTTTGGATCCTTCCTTTTTCTTTCTTTAGTCACCACAATAATTCAGACTTACCTCTTGCCCAGTGTTATACAGCAGCTTTCAGCTCACCTTCCTGCATCCAGATTCTCTTCTTTCCATTCCACCTTGTTTACTTCCAACTGATAAATTGTCCTGAAGCATCAGGCCCAGACCCTGTGCTGGGTAATAGGAGGTAACATGAGTGAGGCATTGCCCAGGCCTGCCATTAGTTTACAATCTACTGGAGCATCGGCGCTTTCCAGAAGAATGCAGGAAGTCCCATCTAGACTGTCAGTCAGGTATGGTGGGTGCACAGCATGGGCAGTTAATGTGATCTGATAGTTCAGAAGATAGGGTGATTGCCACGTGGACCCCTGAGTTGAGACAGATGAGATATTGTCACCTTATAGTGAACCCAGCCCTATATCTTATATTCAAATGGTACTTATGAATCACATGCACTAAATGCCTGTTCTGCAATTATTAAAATAAATAAATAAGGATCCTCTATAATTTTTCACATAGTATCGAAGGTACATAGTAGCTGTCCTCCTAAATAAGAAAATAAAGATGATAGCAACTTTGGAACTAAATGTTTGCATCTTTCTCCACTAATCCTGTGATGGAGCGATTAAGAGAAAATGGGATAAGGAGCAGATGTGGTTCTAGGATGTCACAAGGGGATTGGTTTCACAATTGGTAGTTGAGCTAGTTCAACCTTGCTAATATATACTAAGATTTATATGTATTCTTTCTATGTCTGCCCTCTCACCAAGTACAAGCCAAGGATAAATAATTTACCTATCAAGTAGTATAAAATGACTTTCTAAAGCACAAAGAGTAGTATTTTGCTCTAGCTCATCTTTAAAGAACTCAGGTATGTTACAGTGGCCACACTGAAGGACACTTCTCTAGAGATGTCAGAATGTACCATAAAATTGTAGTGATTATACTGAAATAGCAGTTTAGGAGTTAAGACAGAGGTGAGATGGCTCGGCTAAATAAAGGTGTTGCCAGCACACCCGACAACTGAGCGGGACCCCAGGACCCACATGGTAGAAGGGAAGAACCAACTCCTCACAGCTGTCCTCTGACCCACACACATATGTGCACACAAATAAGTAAATATATAAAAACAATAACAAGCAAAGAGATTGACAGAATGCAGTCCATACCACAGCATCTTCAAAAGTCGTATGTATAATGTGAATTTTCATCTCGGGTGGATACAGACTTATTGAGAAAATGGACTATTTTGTTTTGTTTTGGTTTGGGTTTTTTGCTTGTTTTGAGAAAATACATTCTTCTTTCACTCTATACTTAAAAACCAACAGAAATAGATTTCAAATAGTCACATTTTAAAAGAGAAAGGCCTTTCCTACAAAAATAGCACAAGACAGTATTTTATTATTTGTATATAGGAAACACCTTCCCAAACAGTACCCTAAAGATTGTAAAGTGTCAAGTTTCATTATGTAATTTTACATTGTTGTTATTAAAAAATAACTGTAAATAGCTGGGCATGATGACTCAGACTTCTAATTCCAGCACTTGGAAGACTGAAGCAAGAGAATCAGGAGTTCAAGGTCAGCCTGGACTACGTAGGAAATCCTACTCCAACTTAGGCAATATGGAGCCCTGTCTCAAAAAAAACTAAAATAATGGAAAAATAAGAGACTATTGATGCTTTTAAGAGAAAAAAAAAAAAAGAGTTGCCATAAACAGACAAAAAGTGAAGTGAGATTTTTTTTTTTAATATGCGATGTTATTGGACAGTTATAAAAGCCCTATGTGTAAGAGCATCATCCAGGGTGTGACAAGATGAAGCTGCTTCACTAAACAAAGTGTGACTGGCCACCCAGACACAGCAGCACTGAATAACCAAACACACTGAGCCTCCCTCACAACTTAAAATACTAAAACAGGACAATAAGAGTAGCATTTTCCTTTAAAGTTGGTGTGATGTAAATCCTGGTTGTCAACTTGATATATCTGAGAAGAGTTCCCTCTCAACTGAAGAACTGTCCTCATCAGATTGACCTGTGGACATATCTGTGGGACATTCTCTTGATTGTTAATTCATGTTGGAGGGAGGGCTCAGCCCACTGTGGATGTTGCCATCCCAAGGCCTGGGCTGTGTAAGAAAAGGTAGCAGGACATAAGCCTGGAAGCAGCCAGTACATACTGTTTCCTGGTCAGATTCTGCCTGAAGCTCCTGCCATAAGTTCCTGCTGTAACTTCCTTGGGTGATAGACTATAACCTGTAAGCTAAAATTAACCCCTTTCTTCCCCACATTGATTTTGGTCATGGTGTTTATCACAGCTGTAGAAAGCAAACCAGGATACTGGAAAGGGTTAAATCTCTTTGGAAGGCACCATAGCCATTTATAAATAAGTGTTCACAATGTAGACCTTGATCACATAGTTGCATTTCTAAATTTTTTTCTAAAAAAGTAATTGGACAGTTGAGCCAGTGGAGGCAAATAGCACACAACAGTAATTCCAGCACTCAAGAGGTAGAGGCAGGAGGATCAGGAGTCCAAGAACATCAGCAAGTTTGAGGCTATTCTGGGCTATATGAGGCCTTGTCTCAAACAGAAAACAACAACCACCAAAATAAAACAAAATAAAATAAAAGTAACTGGCTAACTGTACCAAGAATTACAAATTAGACTGCACCTTTTAGTATTGTTAATAGATATATTAATAGCTAACAAGTTTGAAGCAGTGTGTCTACCACCTGAAATTTGGTTAAATTACCAGTTAACCATGGAATAAACTGTATAGTCATTTTTAAGGAGGAAGTACATTTTTATTTATATGGTAAGATGCTCACAGAATCATGAATGTAGGGAGATAAAGTAAATGTAGGTCTTAGATGGCTTTAATGTGTATATGGCTTTTAATATATATTTTAACACTTGTATTTGACATTACAGAAGTATGTGAAATCTACTGTTAAAAGCAGTTATTTCTTGGTCAAGATTATGGGGTGGATACTTTGGTGTTACATAATGTATTGCTTTTGTAGTCAGAAAAGTCATCAATACAAAGATTTCCATTGTAAGGAGTGAGGATGCTAAGAAGAGCACAGGTTCTGGCATCTCTAAGAGAAAAAGGCCCCAACTTCCCTTGTAGCTACCACTTCACTATTGCCTCACTGCCTTGCCATGACTGTCCTCTGCTTTTTATGGCTTACTTCAGCTCTACCAGCAGCCACCACAGAAACCAGACAGGTCTCACAGTTGGGATGGTACAAACCAAATCAGTTCAGGGGACAGTGCACTGGAGGGCTGGTTTGCACACAGCACTTTGATATGTGCGACCCAGTAGTGAGCAAAGAGCAAAGCTCGGAAAAACATTAGCTAGTGTGAAGGATTAAAGTGACAGTAGGACACAGAGCTGGTAATTAACAAAGAGACCCATCCCTGAAATACTTAGCAGTGCTGGAAATAAAGCCACCAACAGCTCTGGAAGCTCATTTGGCAGATGTAGAAATCTTAACTACAGCAAAAAGTCTTAATACAGAATACAGGGGAGAAAACAGGTTGCTTGGGTGTGTGACTCCAGCAACCCTGCTATGTACCCCAAAGCCCAAGTGTCATGCTGCAGTTGCTATTCTTCCTTTCTCTACTGGCTGCCTCTCCAAGCCCATGTGTTTCTGATTCATTGACAGTTCATTGTAATCATTTTCCCTTCAGACCCAAGAAACTTTGACTGTTAAAGACACTCTCCAAAGAAGCTGTTCAACTCCAGATTAATTTGAAAGTTCTAAGATTTAGAGCAGCACATGGATCCAAGCTACCAATTTTTCAAGTAAACTCCATTTCCATTCTTGGCAAATGATAGCCTCTCTCCCCAAGCTGCATACTAGCTTATATGCATACTCACTGCTGTGGTGTGGCCAGGAGACCTGGGCATGCTCACTGCGAGATTCAAAATAGGCAAGATTCTGGCCAAATACTTCTTAGAAAAGGCACAGACGAGCTTCAGGCTCTATCACACATACACTGTGTTCTCACACCAACTTTTTTATCTTCAACATTTATTTTATAGGTTGGAGTCAGGAGGCAGTAACCCAGCAAGCAGTGATTCTTACAGTGACCGCACCTCAGCAAGAGCCCGTCGGGAGGCCAGGGAGGCTCGTCTAGCCAGCCTGACCAGCAGGGTAGAAGAGGACAGCAACAAGGATTATAAAAAAGTAGGCTCTCTGGCCAGGTCTCCTTTTCTTGGCTTATGATATGTAAACCTCTCAGTTTTTTCTACCAAAGGAAAAAAAAGAGCAAAATTCTGGATAAGGAATTCAAAAGATACATAAGTGTCTTCTTTGTTTGCTTCATCTCTCTACTAAAGACATTTGTATATTGTTTTTATTGTAGTAAGTATATGCCTAGATCAAATATTTAAAAGTATAGGGGAAAGTAAGACATTTATTTTTAGGAAGAGTAAAAAGCGCAATGCTGTATGTCCAAGCCCATGAGAATTATTTGGTTAGACTTATTTTTAAGAAAAAACATGCTTTTAGTAAGGTGTTTTGAATATCAAATATTTTGGTGTTAGTTTTTAAAAATTTGTTATCATCCATTTGTCTTGGTTCTTGCTCTTTGGACCTTGAAAACATTCCCTTTCAGGTGTTTGAGATATAGGGAGTGAGAGGGAAGAACCAAAACATTTTGGTTAAGGACATTTTTCTAGGTTGATACTTTTGTTATTTTTGTTATTGAATTTGACAAAAAAAAAAAAAAAAAAACCCACACTGGTTCCAGAAACAATAATTCTGTTTTGTCTAGAGGCTACATTTTAAGCGATGCAGAGACCATGTGGGAGAAATGGGTAACTGGTTTTTCTCCCGGAGTTTATCCTCACTGATATTAGAGCCTCACCCTTTCCTTGTGTCCAGCACCTGAGGTCCTGAAGCCAGAGAACAGTGACTCTCCATAAACTACCTTCTTCCTCTCCACCCAGTTGATCATGGAGATTTGGAGCATAACTTAGGAGACCACCCAGTGACCTGGTTCTGTTCCCCTCACAGCTCTACGAGAGTGCCCTTACTGAAAACCAAAAACTGAAGACAAAACTTCAGGAGGCCCAACTAGAGCTTGCTGATATAAAGTCCAAGCTTGAGAAGATGGCCCAGGTAAGGAGAGGAAGAACGGGGGGGAGGGGGGGGATCCATACAAAGAGGTGAACTCAGAATCTAGGGAACAGGTTCTGAGACGGAGTCCAAGTAGCACGTCCCCTGAGCTGATCAAATGGACGTTCTATAGTCTCCTTTTAAGGTTTAAGATTCAGTGGCTGTTTAACTTAGTAATTGTGAAAACTAATAGTAAAGTTCAGTGAACAACTAACTGAGGGTCTGAATGGTAGTAACTAGTGTTAATACAACTTCTCACTATAGAATACAAGCCGGGTCAGTACAGAGTCAGTGCTAGAGGTTCCTCCCATCCTGCTCATGCAGCAGTTCAATTCCTCTGCACCTTGACTCCTGGAGAGAAATAAGCAGAACACTATAACCAAGTATAGAGAGTCCCAAAAGGAGCCCAAGAATCACTAAGTGGTTTGCTTACATCAGGGAATGAAGTGGTTCAACATTAGGTTCCAGGAGGACTCCACCCTGGAGCAAAATGTCCCCCTACATCTGGCAGTGAGGAAATACTAACAGAATGAGCGAGTAAGCCACTCGCTCTTACTGCCAGGCCTGATTTAATTACACAAAGCTTGAGAGGCTGCCGGGGTAATGATCTCATTGCCCGTGAAGCAAACCCTGCAGCTGAGAGCTACAATCCTGTCTTGGGTTATTGCAGAGTTAACAGGAAACCTATTGAGTTATTGCCCTCCTAGAACGCCTGGGGACTAAGTATTTCAAAAGCGGAACTGAGTTAAAAAGGGCTCTTTATGAGGATATAAAATGAAAACCAGAGGTGGCTACTTAATCTGGTAATATGATATAATCCAAAAGCAAAAATGAAATTATAGGCTCATGTAGTCCCAAGCATATGATACGTAGTCGGGGAGGGGTTGAGGACCCTCTTAGCATCTTATTCTAGCCCCTCTGACATGAGATACACAAGGGAGCAAAGCGAGTGACAGGAACCAAACATGACTCTTTCTGAGCTAACACATACTAGGTTTAACAAACAAACAAACAAACAAACAACAAAGGTCTCTGAATTCCAAAGAAAAGTCCATGACACAGTTATGACCCTGCCATCAGATGAGGAATGAACTAAATAAGCTTTATGGTCACTTTCCCCTCTGCATTACTGAGCTAGGCAGTATGTCTTGTTCTGAATAGCTTCCAGATGGACAGCAGCTAGTACTAAATGCAGCCCTTAAGCTGCTCCCAGAAGTTGCACCCTTTGCAGGACATAAAGGAGCAGCCCCATGAAGAACACTTTGGTCGACTCCTAGCAGGAGCTGCTGATGCTAGCCTGTAGAGATCTTAGAGTTCATGCTTTCCACCAGCCATGCACTGTCCGTGGCAGCCTAACAAACTACATAGAGTGACTCCCACAGAACATCAGGACAGAATCAGCCTTTCCCAGCCACTGGGGCAGCACTATCCACCAGCTAGCCAGCTACCCTGCTAGGTATGCTGGGATACACTTAACTTTACCAGATACAAGCTCAGAAAGAAATGATGGTGCTACAAACCAAGTGTCTATTTACCAAAAATGGAGATGTTTGCTAGGACTGTGGAGGGAGGGAGGGAGGGAGGGCCTGTCAGCCTCATGTATTTGCTTGGAGACAGTTCCCACATGGACACATGCAGCATTTTGCATAAAATGTCAAAGGAGTTATAATTTAAAACTATAGAAGCAAAACAAAACAAACAAACAAAAAAAAAAACTAGTTCTTTGCATTCTGAACTTTGTGAATCGTGGAATCTTCCAGTTTGTCAAGCTTAGGAAAGAGACAAAGGAAGATATAACAAACTCTGAGATCTGCTAATGCGTTTTCCCTTTCCTTTCTGCTTCTCAGTAGATGCAGTATAAAGGCAGACAGCCATGACCTTCAGAACAGAAGGTAAAAGTCTAGGATGAGAGCCAGAATTCTAAGTTTTATTGTTAGTTTTAGCAGAAAGGAAGAAAGAAAAGGAAGAAAAGGGGGAGGGAATCTTCTGCAGGACCAGCCTGATGTCCCCATTTATTGCAAATGTCTGGGCATTATGCTGGGCAAGACAAAATAGTCATCCTTTATTCATTAAATGTCTACTGAATGTACAAAATTCCACCCAGTCCCATAATGCGAAGACCAAAGGAGACCTACAGGTTCTTACATTTGAAGTTACTCTTCTTAGGTTTAGGGGCCAAATCTTTTTATTCCTCTGAAGGATTGAAATTGAAAGTCAGTTCAATTTAATCTAAATATATACTGATCTAAATATATATTGTAACTCCTTTATTCAAATAAAATCCTGTTAACAAATTAAAAACAGAAACAAACAGATAAAAGTGGGACTGCTCTGTTAAGAAAGCAGAAACTAGCTAAGAAGACTGGCTGCCTCATGTGAAGACCACCACACTAGAAGGAAAATGGCCTCAGTGCTCAGAACAGAAGTGACAGAAGATTGCTTACAAGAGTGCCACAAGGCTCAAGCATTTAAGTTAAGGGGTTCCCAGCCTTTAAAGAAGAGCTGCTGATCTAGAGGTGGGGCAGGGGTGATCCAGTGTAAGGAGTTTGGACTTTGGAGTCTAAAGGGAGAGGGAAGGTGGTGAGTGTGCTATAAGTAACGTCTGTGCACATGTGTTGGGCCTCAGGGACTGTTCCTGCCTTCCTCTCCCTGGGAGCCTTACATACTGTTCAAGGCAAGTGTCAGTGATCTCACAGTCAATTTGCTTGAGACCCTTGCTAAAGGAGAAGCCCAGAGCCTTGCCATCTCTTTCTGGATATCTGGTGGCAAACCAGAGCAAAGCTGGCTGATACTGCATGTGAAACAGACTAAATAACAGGTGTTTTCCTTCTGTTTGCACAGCAGAAACAAGAGAAGACCTCTGACCGGTCCTCGGTGCTGGAGGTGGAGAAACGGGTATGCTCATCTCCCTTGCCGCTTGCTGCAAGGTCTTCTTCTGACTTCTCTAACTTTGTTGTTCATGTCAACGGAAAAAGTTCATCTTAAGAAGCGGGAGCTCTGCCACATTCCAATCCCATCTTAATTATATATATAGATTAGTCTGACTATAGAGAGAGACTATTAAATATAGACTATATATAGTTAGAATATATACATATATATACATACACACATATATACATATATGTATTGTCACATATATATATACATATATATATGTGTATGTTTATATGTGTGTGTGTGTGTGTGTGTGTGTGTGTGTGTGTGTGTGTGTGTGTGTGTGTGT
>NW_026596443.1:2941256-2991293 GCF_907164565.1 Psammomys obesus | reverse complement strand
TGTGTGTGTGTGTGTGTGTGTGTGTGTGTGTGTGTGTGTGTGTGTGTATGTATATATTGTCTGACTCTGGACAGTAATTTGGTGGCCAGTCCTTTTGGCTTCCTCATAAAGTTGGTTACTTTGAACATGCCAGTTTTAGGGTGAGAAGGAGTCTTGGGATATTGTCTCATGCATTCTTCTGCCTTCAGAACTGCACACACACACAGAGCTGTAAGATACTTGGTTATTTACATGTGCAAGTCTAAGAGCTTTCTGCCTTTTGTATGACCTTAGACAGCAAGGAAGCTTACAGCTGGTCATGTTGACACACACCTGTAATCCCCACATTGAGAGGAAGAGGCAGGAGGATTATCACAAATTTCAAAGCCAGCCTGCACTATATAGTGAGTTCTGGGCCATCCACAACTACATAGCAAAACCTAGTCTTAAAAGAAGAAAGACAGCCAGTGAGGTGCCTCAACAGTAAAGGTGCTTGCTATATACAAGCTTGACAGCTTGGTTTCAATCAAACCAAGGGTGGAAGGAGAGAACTCTGATCTCCATATACATACCATGGTATACATGCATGCATACACGAATGCACACATGGGAACATACACACTCCTACAAATATTTTTAAAAGGAAGTTTTTCATCAAGACCCTTTGCTGTTGATTTAGGTCTTATAATTTAAGGCTGAGCAGTCTCAGCTTTTCATCAGCCCTCTGGCAGAGAGCATTCTGGTCAGATTCCTGACCCAGTCTCAGGTATTTATCTGGGATTTGATACTCTTAAATTGGGGAAACTCACTTAGATATAGTGATGAACCCTCACCCTGATTTGACTCATTGTCTGTGGAAAAGCTAAAATTTCTATTTCATTCCCGTGGCCTGTAAGCAATCCTTCTTGGTATCTCATTTAATTAAAGGCTCCTCATTGAGTTCAGGCTAAATTAAGAGTTACTAGCTGGGATCAAAATGCAGGGAAGGGGGAAGCTGGCCATCTTCTCCCTGACAGAAAAGCAGCATTCCCTGGGAACTGAGGTGGAGCATTACTGAAGATGATGGACTTTTGTGTCTAGACAGCAAGGGTTCTAGTTACTTGCAGTCATTTGAAAAATATAGCTTGTAAAGAATGTTAGCAGGTCACCGCCCCTCTGTCTTCTAATTTTCTTATAGAAGACTTAGGTAATAGGCTTCTTAGCAGTGAAGTCATTCCATCCCATGGTGGTAGGGCAGAGAGTGCACATATGGAGAAAGGTTTGCCTTGGCCTAGACAGACTCTTAGACCATAGAGCTGCTGATGGTATGGCATGGTGGGAGGCACCTTTGTGATTGCTCCCTAGCCCATTATCTCTTCAATGAGCTCATTGTTTCTAAACAGGAGAGACGAGCCTTGGAGCGGAAAATGTCAGAAATGGAAGAAGAGATGAAGGTATGAAGGGATTCTTTGTCTCGGTGTATGTCTGTTCTCTGAATGCCTGTCTAAACTAGATACTTGAGCCCAGGCTTGCCTACTCATCACTGCTAGCTGAGCACCCTCAAGAAGAGATGCTGGGTTAGAGGAAGTGAGCACCTCTCCTCAGCCATCTTTTAGGCTCTCTCAGTTCATGTTGCATCTGCTATGGCCTTCTAGGAACAACTGATTAGTTTATAGGGAGACTTGTAGGCAGACTGGAGGCAATATCCCAAGTTGAACTTCAAAGCAGTGGCTTTTCCCTGGAAGGCTGGATGAAAGGGCTAGGACAAATTCCCCCTGCTCTGCAGAGTCCCCAGTAGGCGAGCTCCATGAAGCCTGGGCATGGCCACAGACCTTTCTCCCTACATGCAGCTCTTGCAGAAGGACCACAAGCTGAGTCATTCTACAGCAGTATGAAATTTTATTTGCATATTGGTTTCCTGTCTGAGGCCATCTCAGTCCTTGGCCTCCACATGACCCACTTGAGGGCTTACTGTCTTCCTCTTCTCAAGGATGACCTACAGTGACCATTACCTCTCATAGCTACTTCATGGACTGCTGCCAGTTTTGAGTGCCAGTCCTTTGCTATACAAGGGGAGGCTTAGGGTAGCTACCCACCTAAGACACTGAAGCAGCTCGTACCTGTGGCGCATTGTGCTAATAGCCAGGGTCACTTACTGCGTGCTCAGCTTTCTCCTTTCTGAAAGAATCATATTTTAGTGGATATGTAATGCCAAGTCAGATGTAGCTTTCTATAGCCAGGAGGCAGAAACCCCGGGACAATGTCAGACAAATGTCCTGCTGTGAGTAAGCATCTCTGGTGTGCAAGTGGATTGCTTCCTAAGAGATAGTTGTTGTTTTAATGGCCTAAAAAGATGTCATTTATGTATACCCACCACACACACAAAATAAGTTTTCAGGGTATGATCAGGTCAAAGGTCATGGTTTTAGTAGACCCTGTACTCACAATCCAGTTACCCCTTATAGTTGTAAAGTAGAAGGGAAATGCCAAGTCCTGCCCCTCATTTCCTAGTCACCAACCCACTGCTGTGGCTAGTAATTGTCTTATGGAATTTGAAGCAATAACCACTTATCCTTTAAACACTTTAAATTTCCCCAGTTGACTTAAAAGTAGCAAGAAGTAGAAATAATATTTGATTGTCCTGAGAAGAGAGCACACTACCTTAACAAACACCTTTGAATTAATTTTTCCATCTTCTGGATTTTCCAAACCCACCTCACTTACAGAAGTATTTTTCTTCCTCTTAGCATAGTATGCTATTATTGCCAAACAGGTCTTCACGAATGAATACATACAGTTCTATATGCGTGAGGGCTTTGCATCTTAAACCCTTACCTATACCATCTGCACTCTGCTGTTAGGCTGCTGTCCATAATGCTTGGTAAGAAATGGCCTGGGCAAGGTGGCTAAAGAGATGACTCCATGGTTAAGAGCACGTGTTGCTCTTGCTTAAGACCTGGGTTCATTTTCCAGCGCCTTTTTATAACCATCTGCAGCTCCAGTTCCTGGGGATCTGATGAATTCTGTGGGACCAGGCACATGTGTTGTGTGCACACACACATATGCAGGCAGAATACTCATACACATAAATTAAGTTAATGCTTAACTAAATTTTTAAAAATATATATTAAAAATATTTAAAATCTGATGCACACCTGTAACCCCAGCACTCAGAGAGGAAGAGGTAGGCAGATCACTGTGAGTTTGAAGCCAGCCTAGTCTACAAAGCAAGTCCAGGACAGCCAAGGCTACACAGAAAAACCCTGTCTCAAAAAAACAAACAAACAAAACAAAACAAAAAAAACACCAACAACTAAAGGCCTATGTCTGGGCATGGTGGCGTATATATGTAATCCAGCACTTGGAAAGCAGAGGCAGTCTCTACATTCAAGGCCAGCCTGGTCTATATAAAGACCCTGGTTCAGAAAAACTAATAAATAAGCAGTCACAAAAAAATAATAATAAAGAAAAGGGCTAAGAATGTAGCTTAGTAGATAGAGTGCTTACTTAGCATGCCATTGGCCCTGGGTTTGATCTTCAGGACTCCATAAACCAGGCATGGTGGTGTATACCTGTAACCCCAGTATTCAGTTCAGAGTCATCTTCACCCTGAACTTACTACATACATAGCAAGTTCTAGGTTAGCACAGGATACATGAAAAAAAACGGAGAGGAAGGATGCAGGGAATGGACAGAAAGGACCTAAGTGTTAATCTGGAGCATGTAAATCAGGCCAAAGCTCACACACACACACACCATGAGTGCCCTGAAGCCCATAGCCAAGCTATGTACTCTTTATGCCGTTCACATAGGCCCCATACAAAGACTCAGAAGTGGCCAAGGGGCAGGGCGGGTACTTGGAGCTCTTTCTTACTTCTATTCCCATTCTAAACTGGCAAGTACAGAAGCTCTTCCATATTCTAAGTTGTTCTCAAACCATTGGGTTGACACAGGTTTGCATGTTTCTTTCTGTGTTCTTATCCTGTTTAGCTGTGGTTTCTTAAGCTAGGCCATGAGTTCATTTCTTCAGTATTTCAAGAGATTACAGCACATGAAAGTGTTTATTCTTTCCAATCAAAAGTCATTTGCCAACAACTTTAAAAATAAATTTAAGAGGCTGGAGAGGTGGCTCAGAGGTTAAGAGCACCAGCTGCTCTTCTAGAGGACCTGGGTTCAATTCCCAACACCCACCTGGTGACTTAGAACTATCTGTAACTCCAATCCTAGAGCTTCCAATGCCCTCTTTTGGCACCTCTGGTACTGCACACATGCAGTGCACAGACATACTTGCAGACAAAACACCCATACACATAGAAAGAAAAAAATATAAATTATCAAATAGAGCCAGATCATAACTGGCGCCCAAACCAGTCAGTGAACTGTTTTGAGACTTTGTTAAAAATATATCTTATCACTCAGTCCCCATTATTTTCTACTGACACTTACAAAACCAAGTGGAGAAGAAACAAAGCAGACTGTACTGCCTGAGTAACAGTAAACATAATTTGCTCAGTCCTAGCATAATATTCCAGTTTGCAACTTGTCTAGCTCCCTCTACAGGACTAAGGGAGAGGAGTGTCAGACCTTAGCACCAGTGTTAGATTTTTGTCTGTACCTTCTTCAAATTCATGAATATATTATGAAATTGTTGTGATGGCTCTAAAGGAGTTAAAGAAAATTATTATTTAGTTCTCAAGGTCTTCATTTGACTTCATTTATACTGATGAACTTTTCTAAGGATTAGTGACTAAAATATTTTTATGAAATTGTCAATGAATAATACATTGGTCAAATCTGGGAAATCTTACCAGATGTGGGATCTGTTAGGCTTTGGGACCAGTTGCTCTGTATTTGTGCATAGTCAAGTTATGCAGGAGTTCAGTTTCTTGGAACCATCAACAAGCCGCTAATTGTAGGGATGACTTCCTGTGAATGCTTGAAACCTCAGTAAGCACTCAAATCTAAAAGTAACATCACTGCCTATTTTCCTGACACCAGCCAAATACAAAGATGGGCTCTCCTAGGTGTATGTAGGGCTCTTTGGTTGGGAGATGGTTGTAGTCTCAACCTGAAAAGGTAAGTATGAATTCTCCCCAGGAGAAACTCCACTCTACCATATTGGAATAGAATTATATGGCAGATCTGACAGGTGTGCATGTCAGTGTGAGCTGAGCTGGCTGTGCATTTGTCTTCGGATGTCCAAATCCAATCTGACACTTTTTCTGCCGCATCCTCCATGAAGCTTTAGCTTCCTTGCTAGACCCTTCCTTCCCTCCCTTTCCCAAGTCCTTGCATGAAAAGGGCCCAGCAGCCATTCCCCTGTAAGTTGCTTCTGGGATTCTATTTTGCTAACTCTGGAAGTACCACTAGCCAACTTTTGCCTCCTGTGCTCCGCTCTCCTCCTTGTCATCTCTTTGCCATGCTTGTTCTCATGACTGTTTCCTACAGAACATTCCAACATTCCACCAGATTGTTTCCTGCCTTTTACCATCATACTGAGCATCCAGATTCTCCCACCTAGAGCAGCCTGTGTCCACACATTTCATAGCTCTTTGCTGTAATATCCCTGGGAGGCAAAGACCACTTCATATAATGACAGTGAGTGTACTGAAATCTGTGGTCAGATGCCAACACCAAAGTATGGCATAAGCCAGAGGTCTTGTATGTTTCTCAAATTTGGTCATGTTTTTAAGCTCCTCCATGTGCTGTCATGATCTCCCTCACCTGTCCCCTTTATGGTCAGGATGCTAATGGTCAGCAGAGGGTGGCCCGGCCTACTCTCCTGTAGCTGCATGGAACTCCTTGGCAGCCCTGCCTTTTCCAGGGTAGGCATTCTTCCTCTTCGGGCAAAGAACTATTCAGCAGTTTGTCTCTGCTTGTTTTTCCTTTTCACTGTTTTTTCTCATGCTACTTTCATTTTCTTGCTGGTTCACTCCCAAACCATTGCCCCACTAATCTTTCATTTTTATCTTTTCCCATTATGTGATATGAGAGAGTTCTCTGATACCTGGAATGATTTTTTTGTTTTGTTTTGTTTTGTTTTGTTTTGTTTGCCATTGCTAAAACCCAAACCCTATTTACATAACAAAATCATTTCCCTCTTCCAAAAGAGCTGAGTTTCAGTTTCAAGGTCAGTGCAGAGGATCCCTTAGGAAGTCTCGTAGCAGAGTTAGCAGGCCTGTGCTGTAATCACTTTATTGAAGTCTTCAAGTCACTTGTGAATGATCAGGTATTGGGAAGCCTGTCTGTGCTGGTTATTCATTTGCAACACTCACGCACAGGTGGGTAGATTCCCACAGCGATCCAGCCAGTTCCATCATCACCTGGCATTTATGATTTCTCTGCCTTTGTGCATTCATAATTTCCAGAGTCTGTTTGAACACATTTAAGCAGCTCCAGCCTTGACATGAACTAGGGCAGAGAGCACACAGTTAGCTGTGAACATAAATATAATCATGTAAAGCAGATCAGAGGCCACTTGGCAATTGCAGGACCCAAACAAGCTCTGTGTGCTATTAAGGAGAAGTGGGAAGGTTAATTAAGCTTCCTGCAAAACAGGCTACAGGTCTGCCCAAAGAGCTAGTAGGTGTCACATCAGCCTTCTTAATAATACATGATATATGCAGAAAGTGCTTAAAGAAAACACTCCTCTTATATTTTTTTAAATTAAGTAATAAATTAAGAGAAAAATCCAGGAAGAAAACAAATAGAGGTAAGGCGACAAGTATGAGGATAAGATGAAGGGAAAGAGAAGAGTGATGTTTGGATTTAGGAACACTGGTCCCTCCAAAATCCTCAGCCCAGTCCCCAGTGACAATGAAGGAGAGGCCCCAAGGCTGTGGCTCTGCATGTGAGCTTGTCAGAAGGCCCCAAGCCATATGTTGGCCTCTCATTCTCAGGTGAGCCACATGTGGTTTCTGATGCTTTTATGGTCAACTGCAGCATGCTAAGGGTTCATCCAGGCACCATAGACATAGCCCTTCCCTCTCTAGTGCATTCTGCTTCCTCCTCCCTGTACAGCTTGCTCTCATTTACTACTGCCTTTCCGTTTCTTTTCTTGCATGCAAACTAAAAACAAAAACAAAGAGTCACGTAGTTTCTTTGTCCTACTTCTCTTCTGCTCTTTCTTGTCTCTGTCTTGTCTGTCTCCTTCATGTCTCACTCTCTGCAGAACCTTCACCAGCTAAAACAGATTCAAACCTTGAAGCAGATGAACGAACAACTGCAGGCTGAGAACAGGGCCCTGACCCGAGTGGTGGCCAGACTCTCGAAGTCCATCGAGTCCTCGGACACCCAGGAGCTCTAGCTATTGCCCTTCCTCTCCACCTCAATTCCCTCCTCTACTACTCCAGGCAGGTTTACTCTCTTTGTTGGTCCCAGAAGCCCAGTACCCATCCCTTCCATCAGAGTCTCCATGTCCATGTCCAGGTATCTGTAAAACGTGGTTATCTGAAGATGGAGGCAGGACTCAGACCATATAATGGGGCATAAGAACTTAGTTCAAGGGCAGCAGTGGGGACTTGTCTGGGCAAGCACAGTATCACTGCTCAAGCTGCCATATTGCCTTCTCTACCCTTGGAGACTCAATATAGATTTGCTTACTGAGCTGCATATAGGTACACAGCTGCGTGTATTTACCTGTGTGCATACATGGACACATATTTATTTCATTGATGGGGGTCTTTGCCAAGCTGAGAAAGAGCTTTCTCAGGCAGCAGCAACCCAAATGTACCAGTGAGGGCCTGGAGTAGCCAAGGGCAAGGATTCTCAACTGTGCTTGCATGTTAGACCCACCTGGATGCTGTTACCATATACCATATCTTTTGGACTGAGCGAGCCCTGGGCAAGGCTCTCTACTGGTGAGTGTGTGGCCATGGTTGAGAATCAAGGTCCTTTGAATACCAGATGGAACTTAATCCCAGTGACAGCACTGCTGGATGGAAATTCCTACGCCTACAGACCAGGACTCCCTGACCCCACTTCTGCTACCAGCAAATACACCCTCAGTCCCACCACTGGGGAAGACTCACATAAGCATTCTTTACCTCCTTCTGTAAGTCTTTGCTTTCATCTTCCTCTTTTAGAAACATTTGTCTCATTCTTCTCACAAGTCTCCTGCCTGGAGTGTTGGGGCCTTGAGGCAGAACCCAGGCAATATAAATGAGCCCTTCCTAATGGATCTGCCTTACAAAGGAGATGGCAAGCAGTGGAGCAGAGAGCAGGATTTACTTTCAACTGAAAACCACCCCGTAAAAAAAGTGTTTGCAAACTAGAACCTTCCTCTAGCTGTGGATCTGAAAGACATGCTCACACACAGGTTGTTTTCCCATCCCAAGGTAGTATGACAGGGTCACCACTGCCCTAAATGAGTTTTTGATTTTCAGCAACAATCTAATTAGTCTTGACTGGGGCTTGTCCTTTTTTTTCTGCCTATTTGTGTTTGCTTTTAGGGTCAGTAGCTGGTAACTAATTCCCACTAGTACTGAAGCACCCAGACTACCATAAGGGCTGAGCTAATATCCTGTTACAGATGTTATCATAGGCAAAAAGAAAATGGAAAGGGATGTGCTGCCATGGCCAGACATTGAGCAGCATTTTGATGTAAGGCAAAGTAGAGACCCCAAAGATGTCCCAGTTATTTTTGGTCTCCCTGTTTAAAGACAGTGTAGAATGTTTGGCAAAAATAGATCTTAGGATCTTGGCATTTATTAAAGCCTATCCTTGAGTGCTTTATGTTTTTCTCATTTAAAAAAAAAAAAAAAGAAAGAAAAGAAAAGAAATAAGCCCAAGGTCCCTTGGAGAATAAATGGTTGAACAAAACTTCAAACACTGTGTTCCAGAATCTGCACTCTGCACCATTGTGATATAAACCATCTGCATATTTTGTGCAGTCTTAACCATTGTTAAGCATACAGTCTAAACAATGTGGGAGCAATCTGTTAAGCAGCTACAGCGCAGGACAGCGTGGCAGCAGAGGAATGACAGACAAAATTCCACTCTTTCACTCTTCTGACTTAAAAGGCCAGTTTCAGCCAGGCGTGGTGGCTCATGCCTTTAATTCCAGTGCATGGTAAGCAGGCAGGCAGATCTCTATGAGTTTGAAGCCAGCATGGTCTACAAAAAAAAAAAAAAAAAAACAGTTTCCAAAAAGCATTTCCCTACCAAAAGATTGTGTCACTGTAATGTCATTGCCTGGCACATGACCTACAATAAGGGAAACTAACTATGGCCCATGGGCCATGCCAATAGTAAAAAAAAAAAAAAAGAAAGAAAGAAATCAAAAAAATTGTATTTGACAAATAAAATTTCTATGGAATCAGACTTCAGTGTCCAGAAATTAAGATTTATTGAAGCACATCAAAACTTGGGGTTCTGCATTATTAGTATGTGTCACCAGCTGGGCCACACTCATGGAATGAAGCAGTCACAGCAAACACTGTGTGGGTTGACTGACTCCTACAGTAGGAAAGAATGGATAACTAAGCCAAACTGGCACAATCAAAAGATTGTGCCCAGCTCTCACCCCTTTTGAATCATTCCTGCAAGCCTTATCCCAGCATTTAGCACCAGCCAGCTCTACCTTCGGAGAAAGGGAAGACTTCCAGGCAGTTCAGGTAAGGCTTAGTATGAGACCCCCACCCACCCATAGCTTGCCTTGCCCTGCCACACCCTGAAGCTTCAGGACCCCTGTCAATTACTTTAACACAGTATCATCATAGGCCATAAGAAGTAGTATGTAAGAAAACATGTACTTGATTTTGTCTGAAGCGTCTGAACATCAAACTGGTAGGCTAGAAATTTAGAAATGGAGAAACTGAAGTCTAGCGTTAAGGTGTGCTCTATAAAACCTCGTTCTTATTTAGTTCTTCTACACGTATTCTTTTAACCCTAACTTCAGCCTAATATCAGATAATATTGCTCACTTCCCTCTCTTTGAGCATGGAGTCTATGTGCCCCTTTCTTGGTCTCTACACGACACTGGTACCTTTTTACATTCTGTTAAGGTGTTAGATGTTGCAGCTGTGAAATTGTCTTGTTTCTCTTCCCCTGTCCCACCCCCAAAAAGTTGAATTCTTAATGTGGAAAAGAAAATCACCAACACTCAACAAATTGTACATCTATTTTAAAAGCAGCTCATTTCTAACGTGATGAGCAGGGAGCACATAGATACGGTTTCTTCATGTCCCTGGAATCCTGCTAAGAAATAGGGTTTTCAAGGGCTAGAGAGGTGCCTTCACGGTTAAAAGCACTGGCTTTTCTTCCAGAGGATCCAGGTTCGATTCTCGGCACCCACACAGTCTTAAAACCAACCACATGTAACTCCTATGAAAGAGGATCTAATGCCCTCTTCTGGCCTCCACAGATACCAGGCACAAACACACAAGCAGGCAAAACACCCGTACATAGAAAAGAAACTTTTTTTTTTTTTTTTTTTTTTTTTTTTAGTTAAAAAGTCCCAGCTAGGGAAGCAAGCCCCCAGATAGAACATTTTAGAAGAGATGGAAGATGCCTAGCCTAGGCAGAACTTACTGAGTTTCTGAGCACTCCATTCGGATAGCATGAAAGAAGCTGGCCAGAGCTATTGGAGGAAGGACAAGGTCAAAGACAAACTTTGCTCTAGATTGCAGTCTTATTGGTAAAGTGTATTTGCTTGCTCACCCAGATTCATGGTGAAACTGAGTGGTGGCAGGAGTTCCCAGTATTGCAAACCCCGACACAGACACTAGCATTTCTATTTCTATTATTCCTATCAGCCTCTGAGCCCATCTGAGGGAGCGGGGCAGTTACTATTCTTTTATAGCTACAAACAAAAATACAGAGAAAAATACAGGTTTGTCTAAAGCAGTGGTTCTCACCCTTCCTAATGTTGTGACCCTTTAATTCAGTTCCTCATGTCGTAGTGACCCCAACCCGTAAAATTATTTTCCTTGCTATTTTGTAATTGTAATTTTGCTACTATTATTAATCATAGTGTAAATATCTGTGTTTTCCAATGGTCTTAGACAACCCCTGTAAAATGGTTCTTTGACCCCCAAATGGGTCTCAACCCACACATTGATAGCTGCTAGTCTAAACCACTGTGGATCACTCGTAGTGACCACTCCTGAATTTGTTTCTGGAATACAACTACTTTGGTGTTTGTTTTCTGTTCCCCCCTATAATGAAGAGATGGTCTTTTGCCTTGAGCATATATGGGAATAAGTTCATCACTGGTTCTTAACTAGCTAGCATCCATAGACTAGTGATGGGCTCTGGTCCCTCATTTGTAGAGATAAGAGCATCTGCAGCACATGTTCCTGAGGTGACAGTGAGACTTTTCAACCTCCCCACATCATAGATGTTTTCTATTTGTTCCCTGATGTGGGGTGTGGGGATATGTACACACATACACACATGATTAATGTAACCTGCATCTTCCATACAAGGTTGGGGAGACAAAGATTATATTCCTTCAGGTATATTATAGATTCCCTAGTTTAATAGCAGTGCCAAGAGCTACATGGGTCTTGTGATTCCTGAGCACAGGCCAGCATTTCCTGGAGGCCTTGTTACCTGTATGGGTCCTGAAGGTTGAAATGACTGATCAGTCAAAGAAAGCATGTCTGAATGACAATGAGGATACAGATTTCTGGAGCCTTTGTTATGAAAATGAACTTACCTTCTAACCCCAATCTGCTGCCAGGAAGACCTACACATGAACTGTAGCTCATTAAGATTTTTCAGATATACAAAATATCTGTCAAAGTGCCTGATCATATAATAAAGACTTGGGTGTCCAAGCTGGAACTTGCTTTTCCTGTGTTCCTTAAGTTGAGCAACAATGTGTGTCGTGTTCCAAGATGGAAGAGCTGACAATGGAGTCTCCAATCCATCCCTTCTTCCATAAACCTTGGCTTGCCAGAATTATAACACCATCCACTGAAGTGGTGGTTAAAGGCTCTGGATCTTGACCCTATCTGTAAATTCTCTGGGTGTTAATGTTTAGAATAGATGTGTGTAGTATGACCAGTGAGAATTTGCATGGCATCAGGATGACCTTGGTCATCTCGGCATGTGGCAGAAAGGCCAAGTTCTATTCCTCAGCTCGCATTTTGTTCTCTATGGGGTATGAAGAGTGTCATTTAACTCCTAAAGGTCTCTGACTCTTTGCTGAACTTCTTCCCTATGTCCTTTGGCAGTCTCCCCAGTTTCCCTAGGCTTCAGGTGAGTTCAAGGGCAGGAACAACTGCAAATATCTACTGGCTCAAGAGAACAGGACTAAAAGCTATGTGGAATTCAAAGCAGGCTCAAATGATGAGGAGGTGTTTTCCCTAAATATTTCCATTTCCGACCCAGTAAATAGGAAGATTGGAGGGGTTTTTATCCCTGAGCAAAAGGGTAGTGAGAACACACAGCTGTGAGCAGGAGGCCCTGCTCACCTGCTGGCTCAGCTTGGGAGGGTAGAGGCGGCCACTGTGCCAGGCTCTAACACACCTTTCCCTCTGTCACTGCAGGTGTTAACAGAACTGAAATCTGACAATCAGAGGCTGAAAGATGAAAATGGTGCCCTCATCAGAGTCATCAGCAAACTGTCCAAATAGATGAGGTCAGATGTGGGAGGAGGGGCGAGCATTTGCTGCCCACCCTTCGTTTCCAGCTATGGTCTTCCGGCCAAAAGAAGCGAGTGTCTTGGAAGAAGGGCATCTCCCCCTGAACCTCGTCAGTCACCTCCTCTGCACTGTACATTTTCTCTGCACTCTCAATGCCCAGTTACCCCTGCATCTCTATCCCAAGTTTCACAACAGTTTTTCCTGAAGCATGATTGTGACCATTTCAAGCAATCTGGAGAAAGCCTTGTGGGGTACACCAAGCTCAGCTGTGGACCCCCAACTTTTGCCGCTTTGTCCACATTGGTTTCGGTCCAGATATGTAAGGCTTTGATTCATAGCCTTTACACTGACCCACTGTCCTTTAATATAGGAGAGTCTTGTGGTGGCCACTCCAGGATCCCATCTGGGGTGCCAAGAGAAAGGGCAGAATGTAGAGTTGCTCTTTGGACCTGCCTCTGGAGCAGTTTATTTAGAGTCCAAGGTGACTGGGTTCGTGTTATGCACCTCTCAGGAACTGACTTGTTTTTACTTTTCTATCAATAACCTAGGAACATCCCTGACTAGTCTTAACCTTATTTCTCCCTTTCTATAAGATTTAGATTGCCCTGGACTCTCTTGCTCCTTTTCTTTCTGTCCTTTTATGATTTCTCCTCCAGGCCTGATGGCATAAAAACTGAAACAGAGCTCCTGACCTCAGTTGGGGTGTTTTGTAAAATCATCACTCTGTTGCCTTGGTGCCATGACTTCTCTCCCTGCAAAGCTAGACGATGGCTAAGGGTCAGCCTATTGTTCACATCTGAAACTTGTCTGCTTACAAAGTGGTTTTTCTGGATTCCTCCAGTAGTATATAGTAGTACACACCTATAATCCCAGCACTTAAGCTGAGGCAGGAGGATCAGGAGTTTGAGGCCAGCTACATAGCAAGAAAAGGGAAGTCTGGGTATTGAATATTCCAGTTGTCCTTGCTTTATTTTCTTTTCCACACAGGCACCTGCTCCTAATGAGCAAGAAGGCCTGAGGGAGAGTGGGTGGAAGCTAGACTAGAGAATGGAAGCAGGCTAGAGAGACATGAGGAGAACAACTGAGGGCAATTGGAACACTGCGTTTATACTGTGAGGATGGTAGAAACTTGCTTCCTGGTAGTCACCTTCAGGGTCTGAGAGACATTCCCCTTTTTGGAAGCCAACAAGAGAAATGACTGCTAGGTAGAGATTGAGAAAGGTGACTCTTTAAGAGTGGGAAGGCCCACAGATCATGTGACCCAGCCCCCTTGTGTTACAGGGGCCCTTCCCTGTTGCCACAGCTCTGACCTATGGTCAGCTTCTGATAGCTATGCATTATTACTTGAGGCTTGGGCCCCTCTGATAAGCAGTTTTTATTAAGAGAAGCTGGGATCTGCTGCTTCCTGCCAAGACAGCATGTTAGATACAGGTGGATGGTGGTCTCTAATTCCCTCATCCTTTCATCCCTCCTCAGATGTCATGATTTTGATGCCTCTCACACCTTGACTACCATCCTCTAGAGTCTAGACGAAACATCCCTTTAGATTATCATGCCTTGGCCTATACAGAGTACTCATTAATTCCAGCTCTTTAGTTCCTATCTGATCCAGTGCTGCTGGGTATAATGCGGTTTGGGGGCATTTTGTCCTTTGGTTCACATTAAAGGACAGGTCCTTTAATGCCTCATTATTTGGGGATTGCCATTGATGTGGACCATTCTAACACTACCTCTGTTAGTTTCTTTCATAAGGACACCACTGTCCTTTTTGGTGGCCCTTGCAGACTTTGTGTGCTCTTAAACAGAAGTTGTAATTCAGGGTCCCAGTTACAGAAATGGAACAGAAATGGAAACCATGTCCATTCTGACACGCTTTCAGCACATACAATATTCTCTTTTCCATTTCAACCCACTCTTCCAAGGAGTCTGGGTTGGGCTGCTCTATTATCGTGAAGCACTGAGCCCGGGTCTTAGGAAGTACTGAACCACAGTAAGAAGGGCCTGTTTTCTGCTATAGGAAGTGTTCCCTTCTTGCTGGGAGACATCAATAGGGTGTCAGCCAACTGATTCTTCTAGCTTGGCTTGGATATTGGGAAAGAGGAGATTACTGCCTCATTCTTAGAAAAAGAAAATGGGATTTTAGGAAGACAGTTTGAGGCTCCTCCATTCATAGTCTAGGTAAAGGTGTTGCAGAATGCTATGCCTTTGGGGCAAGTTCTCAAAACTCACAAACTGGCATTACACCAGCTGCTGTATGTGGCCTTCCATGTTAAAATGCCATCTCTTGTTGGGAAGGTTACCTTGTGACAAGTTATTTACAAGCTTCTCAGTCTCTGTAGTACTGGAACTTGTGGCTGAGAACCCATCAGAATACAAAGGACCTCAGGTCATTCCAAGCACTTCCTTGTGGGCCACTAATTTTATTAGACAGAAACACTGAATTTGGTCTCTTCCAGAATTCTTCAAAATCACATCTACTGAAAGCCCCCATGAAAGACATAAGCCTTTCGATAGCCAGCTGTCTGGGTGCTGTCTCCTTTTCCTGCATTGCCTGGCTAGTTATATACCGTGGGTCTCTCCAGTGGCCACCAGCCTCACCTGCTGGCTTCCTTGTGAGTGATCTTGCAGCCCCACTGCAGGCAGATAGCCATGCAGGACCCAGCCCTGACACACCAGTCTTCATGGGAAACTAAGATGGGAATGAGAGTGTTCTCATTCAATTGACAGCTTTCAATAGGCAAGCTACCTTTGGGAGTAATGACTGGCCATTCCAGAGCGTCTCTGGCTGGAGTTTGCCTGTTTGCTTCTCAGGGTCTTCTGAGCCTTTCCAGACAGTTCCTGGAGGTGCTGACTTCTAGCTCTATCCCAGTCTCTAAGGGAAAGGTTGTGTACACTTAAGGGTGTTACCTCAAAAGAGGCTGAAAAACAGATCTGTCTTGGGTCCACTCAGTACACTGAATTCTTAACTAGCCTGTTCTCATTTCCTAGAACCTCCTTGTGTCTACCCAACACTGGGACATGTTCTCACCCTCACTCCCCCAACCCCTCACTTCTGCCCCAGGCCTCAGACCCCTACATGCAAGTTCTATGGGATTGCTGGTGGCTTCCACTCAGGCAGTACAGGAACAGAGTCTGTATACAGGTTCATATACACGAGTATATGAACCAGAGATGAAGGAACTCTCCAAGCCATGCCTTCATCTGGGACTCTGGTTTCTGACCCCCTTGCAGCCTTTCCTAGCAGAGACAGCTGTCTCCTCCCAGTGTCAACATACTGACAGTGTTAGGAGGTGGGCCAACATGCCACCACCTGTTAGGGGGTGGGTCTTGGGGAGAGTTTTCAGACTGTTGTGCACGTTGAAAGAGCATTGGGCATATAGGCCAGCAGGGCATTTAGTGACTGCCTTCACCCAGCAGGTGAGCCACAGCTTCCATTGCAGCCTCACACTGACACTGTGCTGCAGGAGCCCAGCTGTCCTCCCTCAGTACCACTAGGCTCTAGTCCATTGCTTACAAGCCTTTTCCGAGGCCGGCCCTGTCCAGATCCATGTCCAGTTATAGCTACATCTCAATCTCCATTCTCTTCTGAAGGTAGGTTCAAACTCTCAAACAACACAGGTTCCCTTGACCCAGGAAGTGAGGCAGCTATGAGGGTGCACACAGTTAAGCCACAGGGAGTCAGGGCCAAATTACTTAACCTTGGGCAAGATGATCTTTAAAATCCCCTTGGCTTAACATTCTGTGATTTACTTATTTTCAGAAAGATGAGGACATTTTTGACGCTTAGATTTCTGCTTCAAAAGTTGCTTAACTTCAAATTATCAAGATCAGTCTTGCTTTCTTCCCAAATTCAAGCTGTTTAAGATCAGCATCTCAAGGCTGATCTCTCCCCCATGTTAGAAAGTGAGTTTGACATTGAGAGCTGTTGAATAGCGTTGTGATTGCTTTCCCTCCTGGTGGCTAGGTAAAAATATTACCAACCTGGAGAGGTGGAGATTGGAGCTGGTAGGGCATGGATAGAGCAGGGTGTTGCAGGCAGCCATTAGACACAGTGTGTCACTAGGAAAGCAACTGCTGCATGTAGGTTTGCTCAGCCATCTCACCCACATGTGGCCAGTGCTGCTTCTCAGCACCCAAGCAGCAGGCTTACTACGCATCTGCTGGCACCAGCTGGTTCCTAGTCTTAAGCTCTGCCTTGAACAGCAAGAGAACGCTCTGCAGTGAAGCTCATAGTTCGGTGGTTACTGCGGCTGAGCTCTGCCTCTGACACTGCTGCTGTTCAATATGCTCTTTCACAGCAGAAGCCATGAAAGCAGGAGGTGTTTCAGACCCCACGACCACATAGACCACATAGCATAGAATGGTGCTCTGGCTGGACTCCTACAGTCAGGGCTTGGATGTGAGCAAAGGGCCAAACCCTGGAAGTGGGTACCTGCATTTTGTAGTGAGTGAAAGATAGGAGTTCTGTGAATGTGGCGCAGGATGGAGATCGCAAGCACTGGGAGGAAGGAAGCCGGGCTTCTGCACCTGGAAATGTGTTTTTTCATTAAGTTCATCCCTTGGCTCCAGCTGAGCTAGATTTTAATCAGCTTCCCTAATGGGTATTGACACTGCTCGGAGCAGTCAACTCTGTCGGGGACAACTATTGATTGCTTGTGTTCTGATTAGATTGGAAAAATAGATCAACTTCATTATAGCCCAGGAGCTGTCATTGTCACAGCTACAGAGAAATGAAGTGGTCTCTGAGGGCTGAGGAAAAACAGTTGGGCTCCCGAACCAGAAGTAGCTGAAACTTGTACCCATGTCTCCTTGAGAGCTGTGGTTAAGGGTCACAGTTGCCCTGGAGTATGCCTTGCAACCCAGAGCCTGGATGGCCACTGTGGCGAGATGGTAGAGGAGCCCATGGCACTGACGCATGTTCTGACCTTACCTCAGCAGACATGACGGTGTGAGAGTCTCTTTAAGCCTGGGAACACACACATACACACCAGGCTGGAGCTTTCAAAAAGAGTCTGGCATTTTGATTAGAAATGAGAACGCAGAAACCAGTTTTATCCAAGTGGAGCTCTGTCTTTTTTGCTCTTCCTACACCCTTCCAGTTTCCCAAAGGACTTCTCACTCCCACTCATTTGCTTATCTTCCAGATTGGGAATCTGCCAGAACGACATTTTGTTATTTCACCTCTAAATTTTCCCCTAATGCTTCCAATAAAATTTTACTTGGGTGGCCCCTTAAGGTGTCATCAAGATGCTAGCTTGGGCCCTTCCAAAATAAGCACACCCTCCCCCTTCCTTCCCTCTCATCTCCCTCCATACTCCTTAGGTGCCTGAGGGAAGAGGTTTTCCATTAATCAGCCAAGAGTCCTGTAGGATTTTCAAACCCAACAGCAACTCATCCCTCCCAACCTGCCCACCACCCATAGCCAGTCCCTACCCACTTTTAAAGCTCCCTGGCTGTGCTATCGGCCCTCAGAGAGCAGGTCTGGCTTATAGGTCTAGATGCCTCCTCTGTTGCAGGGCCCTGTCTGGCTCATTCCATCTTTTCTGAGGGCTGTGACTGAGGCCTAAGGCAGAAGTGTTTCGTCAGCACTGGCTGAACTAGTTTGTTTAGCTAGGGTCAGCCAAGCAGGAGAGAAGATCCAGGAAAAGCTTGACCGTGAAGATCATAAGGGCCACTGAGGTGCTCTTGAGCCCAGAACTGGGGATCCTAGCATGGATCCTAAACAAGGGACACTCAGGCAGGAGCAGCTTGATCGTCTCCAGAGCGCAAGTGTCTGCTGTTCTCGGCCCTGCTCTCCTGAAACCTCAGGCAGATCTCAGCTTATCCTCGGCTGGGGAGACTAGGTGGAAGCGATTGTAGGCACCAGAAGGCAGGCACAGGAAAAAGGATTCTGAGAGGATGCACCTCCAACGTGCGCTCCTTTTTAGCCAGCATCCCTTGAGCCCTTGGCAGCTCGGGCCTCCTCCCAGCTGGTACCTTAAGGCAGAGCCATGATTTCCCTGAAGAGGGGAGTGAACCTTCCCTCCTTCGCTGGGGGATGTGGCCAACTCCTGGCTTTGGCTTTATGGCTTTCTTGTAGTCATGTGTCCTCTGCTCCAGTCTTGATCACTACTTCAGTGCTAGCATTTTACATTTCCTCTCTCCACCCTTCACCCACACTTAATGCACCGAATGGAACTGTTTTCCAGCTGAGTTGTGTGGATTCACTTCAGTCAACTGTAAGTACACCTGGAGGAGGCTCCTGATGGAGGGGAAGCCAGACTGGCTTTGTGAACTGAATGTATTTTTATGCAATTTTGAGTGGCCTTTCAACCCTGAGATGGATTTGTTTTACTGGTTGTTGTTATAGAATATTAAGTATTCTGTGTTTTGAAAGTTTGGGAATAATATTCACATCTATATGATGCCTGTAAACACAACAGTATTTATAAACGAGGAAATAAAATTGTGTTTTAACTTTGTGCCATGGATTGATAGAACCTCCCACTCACCAGGTAGCCCCCAACAGTTCCCACTGACTTAGAAGTCTATTTGCCATAAGTACCATAAGACCTCAGTCACCACCTGCCCCACCCCAGGGAAGGTCTCATGGAGCACCAATAGATTTCCTAGGTTGATTGGCCAACAAAAAGCCTAGAATGAAGGTTTGGAACAACCCTGAGAAGAAATAAGGGTTCCCGGTGCCTAAGAAGGTGGCTGTTTCTTTGAAGGTAAAAAGCAGTGGTGTGTGACCCACCTAAATACACCCCAACACCCATCCTACAGAGGGAATGCTGGCGGGGATGCCAGGCTCTTGTGGGCTCCCTGCATCACCCTCAGTCCTTCTCTGTGTAAGGGCTTCTTGGGTCACTGGTTTATAAGATCCAAGCTTCACTTCTTAGTTCCAAACTATGCAAACAAAGCTACCCTGGGGTCATTAGAGGTTGAATCTAAACCCTGACAGAAGGGCATCCAGCCCAGAGGTACTGTGCAGGCTGCTGGCAGGGCTGGGAGTGGGCAGCCAGGCTTTGTGCCTGCTGTCTGCCAAGTGGAAATCCTTGGTCACTGACTTGGGAGGGATGGAAGATTCTTTTCCCCTGCTGTCACCCAGCTGTTTGTAGATCAAGCAGCAAGAAGAAACAGGCATGATGTCATGGTTGAAGAGTTCAGCCCTGGCCTGGGGCTTGAAGCAGAGGCAAAGAAGACTGACACAAGGACCTCCTAGACTACAAACATCATTTCTCTGGGCCCCTTGCTGGCTGGGTACGGTCTATCTGCTGGTCATGGGTGCCAGCCCTCCTGGTAGCCCCCTGTAGCAGAGCAAGGTTATCCACATTCTCAGTCCTGTAAAGCCAGGCCGCCAGCCAGACTGAAGCAGCCACCAGCCAGCCAGGTCTGGGGCCCCGCCAGCCCACACAGGCATTCTGCCTACCTGCCTTCACTGCCCCTTGGCCATCTGGACTTGACACAAAACACAAGCCGAGTGCATGATGGTCCTAGACAAGTGTCACAAGATGTGAAGTGACATGATGGGCTGACCTTCTTTGGGGCTGGCAACTAAAGAGTTTAATCCTGTCCTGGTCTTAGCCATACTGCCCCATACTCTGCCCCTGAGTGTTTTCTGAAGCTTATTGGCCCCTGGTATCTCTGCCTCATCAGTCAAAGACAGTTTTCGTTAATGCAAGATTGGAGGTTTTGTAATTTCCACATTTCAACTAAACATTTACTCCCTGGGACCAGCAGCCTCCCTGTTGTCAGGGTCAGACTGCCCCTGAGCCCAAGTCCTCTGGAGTAAACTTAAAGATGTAGGACAGCCCTTGTCCTCCCAGTAGGATGGACCGACCCCATTGGACTACCATCCACCAGAAAACCCATCATTCCTTCCCCCAAACCCAGAAGATAATAGGCCGTGACCCCTTGTAGGCTGGGCTGGAGCTCAGAGCCCCCAAAACAGCTCGCCTTCCTCCCCAAACTTGTTGACCTTCAGAGGCAGCATCCTGCCCCCTGCCCTGGCCCAGTAAAACAAAGCAGAAATGCTCCCCACCCCCAGGTTGCTTTCAGCTCTTTTCTTTAATAAGGAGACGCAGCTCATTACAAAATAACAATTTGACAAGAGATCAGACAAGAACAGAGTCCACATAAGGGAATGGAGAGAGCAGTGCCAAGCAGAGGGGGGTGGGGGAGGGCTACACGTGTCCTTCTTATGAAGACAGGGAGGGCTCCTGGTGGGGCCAATGCGTTCCAGGGGTAACATGGCCACACCCAGGTTCTGCCTCAGCCCCAGTTTTGAAAGTTTCTGGGCCTGGGGTTTTCAGAAAGCAAATCAAGGCCTTAGATGAGCAGGAGTTAGGGCAGAATCGTCAGACTTCCAGGTCATTTCCCTAAACTCCTGAGGAAAGCTGGGGGTGAAACTGTGAAGCCTGCACACTGCTCCTACCACTTGGCCAGTCTCTGCTGCCACATTTCCCAGTTTCTGCTTCTGTGGAGACTGGGCATCTCCAGCCAACTCCAGTCTACCCTAAAACAGTTACTCCAATTGCCCTGCTCTTTAAGTCAGTAGCACAGAGGTCTCTGGGAGTAGCATGTGCTCAAGCCTCATGGTTTGTAAGTGGCAGAGTCCACCTTGCTCCCTCTGGCCTTCTCCAATATGCTTGCCCGATTCTGCCTGAGGGCCCCTGGATTAGTAACATGACTGCCCTCCTGGAGAGTCCTGTGGGTGCAACAAACTGCGCCAGCCCGACAGTTACTACTTGCCATGCCTGCTCAGGCTACCCAGGGAGCCGATGTGAGGGTCAGAGCCTAGTGTCTCCAGTTTTGAGCCACCCCTTATCACTATACCTTCCACCTTGCTCTCAGGGTACCCTGATCTTGTCGCACTGCCAGACCAAAGAGAGAGTATGGATGGAGAATTCAATCCACTGCAGTTCTAGGCTTTCCACACAGGTCACTCCTCCACTGCCTTCCATGGGCCCTGACAGGGCGGGGAGATTAGGCAGGGCTGGTCTTGTTCGTCCCAGGCTGCCAGACAGAACCTGACTACAGGCTGGGCTGCTTACTGCTTCTGAAAACCCTGGTTGCCTCCAGGTCTCTAAGAAGGTATCCAAGCCACAGAGTCACGACCACTGCCCTGCCTATAGCCAGGGTAGAGTTGAGTTCCACCATCAAACTTAGGCCAAGAAAGCCAGCCAGGGGCATCTCCTGAGACCCCACCAGAAGCCCTGAAACACCAGCTGTCCTCATGACACAGGGCTGAGGGAGCAAGAGAGGGTGACGGACAGATGAGCCCTTCACAAGTGTTCTGTGGGGAGCCAGTTAGAGGAACGGGGAGGGGGGCTCCTGGGAGGAGTCGAGGGCAGCCTCCAGGAGGCCCCTTTATGGCTTTTTAATTTATTCAAGACAGTGGGAAGAAAGGAACCACGCCACACACATGGAACACAGAAGAAACGGGACAGCAGACATCAGGCTAGACATAGTACACTGTGCCCCAAGGGTCAGCCCTACAGACATGCAGCCGACCTGTCTTGAGGGCTGGTGCCCTTCAGCATCTTCCCTGGGCAGGGTTGGCACTGGGGCCAGAACATTGTCTCCCACTGTGAACATTTCCTATAGGGGAGGTAAGGTGGGGCCAAGGACGAAGACTTTACACAACATAAAATCAAGGAGCAGCCAGTTCTGTCAAATGGGTTTGGGGTTGGGAGATCAGGGGACTCTCAGCACTGCCATGCGGCTATTTACAGAATTTTAGGCATGCATCTTGACTAAACAAGATTCCGCTCGTATGTTTATAGATAGCATCTTCTTTTATAATATATAACTAAATGCACATGGAGGGGTCAGATGAGGCTCAATGGCTTCAGAAGTTTCCTTTTGTGTTGTTAAAAAATAAAGTATATTCACATATCTTCAAGTCACAGTGTCCCCTTCTCAGTATTGCAGTTCAAAAAACAGGTTAAATCAAATCTGTGGTCACCAACCTCTTGCCCCTGGGACTAAAGAAAATGGGTGAAGTAGCCGGAGGGTGCATTGCCAGATACAATACAGGATTCACCGATTAAATTTAAATTTCACATTAAACAATGAATCACTGTTTATAGTACAGTATGTCCTAAATATTGTATAGGACATACTTCAAAATTATTTATCTGAAATTCACGTTTAACCAAGTATCCTGTATTTGAATTTGCCAAATCTGGCCACCTGCTGCTACCCAGGCTCTGAGAAAAGACCCCAACCAGCCTGCAGTGGGAGGGACATAGCAGGGGACAAGCAGAGATAGGGAAAATTCAAGCTCCTCAAAGACAGGCTCTCCCACAGGCTTGAGAGGCCCAGGGTTCTCAAGAACTGACATGTGGACATAAGACAGAGGAACACGGGATTTCTTCCCTTTGCCATCATAACCCATACACACCCTTACAGATAACAGAAAGCATGTTTATAAAAGCTACTTTTACGAAGAGGCCTGTTTGGTAAAAAAAAAAAAAAAAAAAAAAAAAAAAAAAAAGCCTCCCACCTCCCTCACTGTATCTGGGGCCAGCAAAATTACCCCAGACTACTTCTACAGAACCAAGGCTTCCTGGGGAGAAGAACGACCAGGCTCTTGGGCTGGGCCTCACCCATGCTCATTCCAAGCACCTGCTGAGCTGGGTGCTCCCCACTCCACAACCTTCATTGCTAAGTCTCAAAAACTACCCACAGCACTGCGGAGCTTGCTTCGCTTCTGGGTGGATCATTTAAGGAGGGCTCGTGCCCCCACATCCGGAGTGGAGTTTGGGCATTTATAGTCTTACCCCCTCTAGAAGAAAAACAAAAACAAAACTCCACTAAGGACTTTCTTCTCTTTGGATCACACTTCTAGCCACAGAAGAATTGAGAACCCCTCAGCAGCCAGAAACACTATGTCTACTTAGCGCGGATGCCCCAGGACCCTGCCAACCCAGAAATAAACCCCTGTGGCAGTGAAGGTTTGAAATGCAGTGCTGGGCTCTGGGTCACATCAGCTCCCCTAATGCAAACAAACTTAAGCCTCAACGTGTTCCTGCCACGCCCCTGGGCCTGGACAGGTGCCATCTGCTTGGGTGGCTGTCAGGGACCAGCCCTAAGCCTGGGGAGGAACCACTCCCAGCACCCATGCTGGCTGAACTGGTGATCAGAGTCAAAAAGGTCTGGCGGGCTGCCCACAGTAATGAGCTCTAGCCTGTCTCTAAGCCCAGGGACGTTCAAAGCACAGAGGCGCCAACCAGCCTGTCCCTCTCCTGTCAGCAGTGCAGGAGAACCATGGGCTATCCAAGACTGAATGAGGCTCAGAGAGAAGCCCAAGGACTTAAAAGGTGGACTGGAAAAGGCGGGAAGGATACAGGAAGAAGGGGAAGATTGACAGGGGAGTTTCTGTGAGTAAGGTTTATGGAATGTGGATGAGAAGAGCCATAGCGGGGAGGGACCTTGGAAAGCACCAAAGTTCCACAGAAAAGAATCCACTGGCATCTGATATCCATACCAGGACCCTACGACTCTTCAACCGTCTGGACTGTGAGTGTGCCCTATTGCCTGATAATCTCCCACCATGACGTGAATTCTGGTCCCACGGACTACAATACTGCAACCCATAATCCTCTCAGAGTCCTGCCATCCGGTGTTTGGCATAAACACACACAGAGTGTATGTATAAGATCTACAACTTCCCACGTACTAAGGGCCAATAGCAGAAGGGTCCTAAAAGACAGGCTGACCAAACCTCACTTCACAGCCTATGTCTGGTTACCTCACTCCCTACTTAGACCAAAAGACCACAGCAAAGCCAACCCACATATCCCCCGTCTTCATTGAAATGAAAGGATACTCTGTGCCTCCTTCAGGCTGGGAGGCCTCAAAGCTAAACTACACCACCACCCAGCTCTCAGACCTACAAGAAGCAGGAGGGCCCAGATGGCGTCGAGCAGCTCTCCCATATTTGCTGTTGAAGAGAGAAACCCCCAAGCTTCAGGAAAGCTGTATATTTTCTGTGGTAAGAAAACAGGGGCCTGAGAGATTCATGGACAGAAGCAAGACCAAGGAAAAGCAGCAGTCTCTGACTACATGGGGCCTAACTCCCCTGCCCAGGCTGAGGGTTCAGAAGGGCGCTCAGTGCAAGCCTGACTAACATATATATGGCTTTTATCAATGCTGGGACAAGTAGAGAAAACAGGGAAGGGAGCACAAACCAAACACCGGATAGAAACTCTAGCAGGTTTCCCCCACCGCCCATTTGAAATGAATGCCCTGTCCTTCCTGGCATTCAGAGAAAAGAGCCTTGAAGGAATGGAAGGATGGGGACTCTCCACAGGTCTGCCTGGGCCACTCCGGCTACCAGCAGGGGGGGCAGAAGGGTCCAGAGGGTCAGGATGGGAGCTGTGAGGAGCGCAGCACATCTGCCTAGCTCACCACTGTCCACCCATGCTGCCCTTCCTGCCACCTCCTCCTTACCTGGACCTCAAGGGAACTAAACACTCAGGCCTTCCTCTAACACATCTCTGGCTCTGTCAGAGCACTTGTCTTCAGACAGTATTTTTCCACTTACACAAAAAGGGAAACAGAAGCAAAAAGCAAGATGGTGCATGAATGCAAATGAACGCGTTGCTTGTACTCTGCAGAGGGAGGAAGCATCTGTTCTCCACTGGATGAGGCAACAATCCAGGAGCTTAGTTCCAGGCTGAGTAATGGGACTTCTGTTTCTTCAGGGCTTGATGTCAACAAGAACACTATTCTGGGCCTGGCAGTCCCTGGTAGAGTCCAAACAATCTAGTGAATAATTTATTTCCATGAATGTACCCGTAACCTCACTCCTAGGGAAAGCCATGACTGACAAGAGGAAGTGTATGACAGCATCAAGGGCTTTGGTCCGGTTCTGAACACATCCAGTACCACATCTTGCTGCCTTCCACATGTCCTCTCAGAAGGACTATGAGAGCTCCTGTCATCTGACCAGGCTTCTTCACTTGCTGACAGGCCTCCCACTTAGGCAGTGGGCTATCTTCACCTTCCAGTCCCTGAAGACTTTCTGCCCTCACACAGCTTCCTTGTCGATGGCTCAGTCCAGAAATGAAGAGAGATACTCAAAGACAGAGACAGGTGGGGAATGGATGGACGCACGCACACACACACACATACAATGCTGGCCATTGTGTTGCCTTCACAGTCAAGAAACAGAATGTGCTTGCCATTTTGTTGGTCCAAAACCCAGGAAAGCAGGACCTGCTTCCTGCCAGTAGAGGGCCTCACTTGGAGTGAGACCTGTGTGAAGCCTTGATTTAGTGAGGGGAAACCCTGATGGCATGCAACAAGGACAGCTCCTGGGACAACAAACAGTGCCAGGCTTCTCTTTCATGTCTTAGGGGACTCTTCACGCAGCCACCAAAAGGAAGTTGGTCTTTAAAAAGAGAAAAAGGAAGGGAAAACAGGACACACTGCAAACAAATGAAGAAACCTCTAAGGTCGCATAACTGAGGTATTGATAGCTCTGGATCTTGTCAGTGTCCTGGGGGGGCATGTGGCCCCAGCTGCTGCCGCCTACTTGTTCTTGCCTAGGAGGGCATCCACTTCCTCCTCGGGCTTAAGAGAGTGCCACTGGGCGATGGGCCGTCGGGGGTTGGCCAGCATGTCGGACCAGTGCCGCAGCTCCGTGCCTGTGGCGTTGCTGCCCACAAAGATCTTGCCGATGGCTTCGTTCTTGCCCAGCTTGTCATAGTCTAGCACGGTGACAACCACCTGGACTTTCTGCAAAGCAAGCAAAGGAAGGGAGGAATTCAAAGGAGAAGCGGGAAGCCATGACATCTCTCCTGTCAGTCTATACTGCAAATGATGGGGAAGGAAGTGCCTCTAGGTTTCTGGCTCCAACTCCAACTAAACTTCAGTGTACCTATGGAGGTGGAGGTGGTGGCCACAGTTTTTTTTTTAAAGTAACCCTGTATTTCTACCAGCAGGTGTATAACACTCTAGGCACTGTAAGACTGTATAGGAGGGGTAGCCTCTAATGAGGTCAGTGGACACATAATAAAAAACACAAGTGTTCCTCAAATACACATCACTTTTAAAATTCATACTCTCCTCTGTCAATCTATATTGCAGATGATATGGATATAAAGAAATATATGACTTTTTAAATTATTTCATGTTTATCCCTTCCGATAATGGGGGCCCTTCAGAAAAGACTTCTACAGCGTCCTGCCCCAGCATTGCCAGACCCAGGTCCTTCCCCACAGGAGTGCACCTGTCCCATGTCTGCCCTCTACCTCCCCATGCTTGTCTGGTGAGCTCAGAGGCTTAAGCACCTGGATCTGCTCAAAGGGGATCTCGAAGCTGAAGGACTCATTGAAGTAAGGGTTCAGGGTCTTCTTCTTCACCGTTGTCTTCTTCTTCTTGAGTCTCTTTCCATTCTGCATCAGGTGGATCTTCACGTAGGGGTCTGCAGAGAGAATCCCAACCCAGGAGACTCCTCAGCCCTGACGACCCTCTCAGTGTTCCCAGGTCTCCACTCTGCTGGCACCAGGCCCCTGGGAAGCCCAGAGGAGGAAAATAGGAAGTCCCAAAAGCAGACGAGTCATCCAGGCCCTGGGTGGAAAGGTGCTAGGCCACCCTAACTGTTCACTCACAGTCTCCTAGTGCATGAAGTGGGGGACTTTCTGAGCTTAAGAAAGGTCTTATGAGGAAGGGTGGGGACTAACTGGTTGGATGCATGGGCTAGGCAGAAGACAAAGTCGTGAAAGGCAAAGCACACTTCAGAGTCCTGTCCCTGGCCCAGTGAGAACCAAGGACACAGGAGACCAGTCCACGGTCACATGCTGGGTGAGTGGTGGTGCCAAAGCCCAACTACAAGGCTCATTGTCTGAGGAGGGTCTGCAGAGGTAGTAGGCTTTATCCATCAGCACCCTATGGCACAGGCTAGCCCTATTCACTGTCAGGTAAATCTGAAACCCAGAGCATCCCCTTCTGGATCTGAGCTGGCAGAGCCTACAGCCTCTCCTGGAAAAATATTCCCTACTCTGGTGGCATGGCAGAAAGGCAGACTTTGCCCTGCCACTTCCCACACTTCCTGAGAAAACTCCTGTGTCATTAGCTCATTTGGAGAATGAAATTCTTCTGTCTTCTCCTCCATGGCCCACAGGGCATGTCTAGAGGGCAATGGGAAGGGACTCAGATATGGACGGGCAGCCGAAGAAAGGTGAGACTGGAAAGCCTGGGCCCTGCAACAGGTAAGACTTTTTTATCACCAGTCCCAGGGACAAGCAGCGACTGGCTTACTGGTGCCACACACTGGCGCCCAGAGGTTCTGCATTACCTGAAAGGCCACCCACATCCATCTTCTTGAGGTTCTTGGCCTCCAGGATACAGACCGTGAGTTTCCCAGCAGTGGGCACGTAGCGCAAGGAGGTACAGATGTCACCCAGCTTCTCCGGCTGTCCAGGGAAAGAAGCAGGATTTAGGTCACTTCAGCTAGCCCAGTGGCCTCTACTGTGGCTGACCCCATCTCTCGAAGATTGGCAAAAACAGTGATTTCTGCTTAGTCATCAGCTCCCACATCTGTCGCTCAGGTGGATTTCAGCATCCACCACCTGTATCTTACACTGTGGTTCGTGGCCACGGCCTAGGGAAGGCAGAGGACCGGCTATAGTGGGCAGACCTGGCGGATGTGGGGTATGCTCAGAGCCACACCGAGCTGAGATGAGGAATGCGTAAGGAGCAGGTGTGGGAGGCCAAGCATTTTGGGAGCTTCTTCCCTGATTACTCTTGCCTGCTGCCATCCTTTCCCATCAGCCACTGGGCTTGCGAAGCAATATGTGGTTCTCAAAGCTCTTTCCTTCCCTTTCATTATGTCACTGAAACCTTTTGCATGCACAAGGCAAGGATACTTTGTAACCAACAAGAAACCCCAGGTGCCAGGCTGTTCCTCAGAGGCAGACAGAAGTGGAGCGCTGGGCAGCAGAGGTCTATAGACACCAGACCTCAGGCCTCTGCCAGTCCCTGGCTTCTCAGGGATGGGGCCACCAGGGAAAGGGTAAAACCAGGCAATCACACATGCCCTCCTTCAGGTGTGAAAGCCTTCATCTCTGACAACAGGGCAAGGCCCAGCTATAGAAGGAGGCCCAGTGCTCGCACCCCTGCACCTCCACTGAGCACGGTGCAGGCAGCCCCAGAGGCCTGGCTAAACCCGTGATGACGGTGAAGTAGCTGGAGTGGGAGCTCTGGCACACAGCAAATGAGGGATTGGTTGCCTGGAAGACAAGCCACACCTGAGACTCCTATAGAATCAAGGCTGGCTTTTCCAGCTGGGTAAACTGAGGCACGAAGTGGCAGTGGGACCTTAAAAGGAACAATGACAGTGGCATCTTTGGTGTCATGGCTTGCTTGACAGACATCTGCACCGTCAGCTAATCCTAGCTGGAAGCGTCTGAACGAAGGCACCAAGGCCTCCATTTAATTAGCTTCCCTTGGGTCAACAGCCAGGAAGCGGGGAGCTGGATTCTTCACCGAGCAGACCTGACTCCAAACCGCCGCTCTCCCCTGAAGAGTGAGAGGCCCGGCCTCTCTGCCCTACCTCTTCCTTCTCCCCGCCTTGTAGGTCTCGCCATTCCTCGATGGGCTGCCCGAGGTCCACGGTGTTCATGGGCACCTTCACCTCCCCAATGATGTCGTGCTTAGAGAAGCGGTCAAAGTCATAGATGGCCATCACCAGGGTTTTGCCTCCCAACTCCTGGTATGGCACCTGTAGGGCACAGATGGGGTCAGAAGGGGTCAAGGTGGCTTGATCACTTACAGGGGAGGCTGTGGGAGGATCCCGGGGTTTGTGCCTGTGCTGCCCGCAGGGCACAAGGTGGGCTGAAGAAAGCAGCATGTGAGATGGGAGAGAGCCTACTGCAGCCTGCTACAGTGTCATACTGAGCACACCCCAGGACTCCAGCCATGGCTGAGGACCAGGCCAAGCTGTGCAGAACCCAGGGGCGGAGGAACAGGAGTCGTCCTTCTGGTTTCCATCACCTTGAAAGTGAAGGTCTCATTGAAGGCGGGGTTCAGTGTCTTCCGGTGCACCTTGGTCTCGTATTTCTTCTTCTTGTCTGGGAGGAGGAAGACTTTGACATAAGGGTCTGAAGTGCCACCCATGTCCAGGGCAGGGAGCTCAGCAGCCTGCAGGACACCCACGGTGAGCTGTGGAGAAAGGGGATGTCTGAGTCTCAGTCTGGTTCCAATGACACCCCAGCCCCACTCCAAGTGGGAATGGGGGAATGGGGCCATGCCAACCTCAGCAAGGAAGTTACTAGCAGAGTTCATCCGAGATGTTCCCCAGATGAGGCTTGTGGTCAAAGCCAAAGGATATATATGTCCTGCGACTTCTAACTGCCCTCTCCATGGGAAGACACAAGGCCTATCTGTCTCCAGGGCGCCCGCTTCCGCCCACAACCTGTCCCCCTTGCCCAGCCCCACACACCTGATTGGCCTGGAAATCATAATCCAGAGAAAACTGCAATTTGCCCAGGTTCTCTGGCTCTTTCTCCTCCTCGCCTTCACCTTCTCCTTCAGTCAGCCCCGTCTCTGCATCGTCATCATCCTAGGAGAGCTGCAGGTGGGGAGAGAGGGGTTTAAAGGCAAAAGCAGAGCAGCAGCCCTTCACAAAGACAGCAGAAGCCACCCCAGAGCCTAGCCAAGGCACATCTGGGCGTGCAGGGAGAAGATCCCCAAGGCTTGGGCCTGTGTTGCCCCTGCATGTGAGATCGGAGCGTGGCAGGTGCAGGAGCTCAGCCTCCCCACAGCTCACAGGACCCCTAGTCCCACCCTTGGAAGACGTGTCTCCAGCTTGGGCAAGAATCTATCCTCCTTTTGGGGTCAGGCACCAGGCCATAGGCCATACGATTTTTGAGACACAGGTCTCACTTCCCTTGTAAAACCCTCTCAGTCCTTTGCCCAGCTCAGATTTACCCAACCTGGGAGAGACATACCAGGATTGCAGTCCAGACAGCCAGGAACAGGGCGAGTCCAGAGAGGCAGAAAGAGAAGGGAGTGAGATAAGAGCAAATCCTTCAGCTTACGCTAGCCCTGAAGTCATGGCTGCTTGGTGAGATCAGGCTGGGTTGCACACACACATGCTTGCGCGCACACACACAAATACATACATATATCTGTATGCTCACACACATGCATACATATGTCCACAGGAAAACACGCATACACACACATGTGCACGCCTGCACACCATCCATGTGCATGTGCCCTGATGAGGCCTTCAGAAGAGACTTCCCCCACTCACTCCCCAAGCAGAGGACCTTGAAGCACCAGACTCTAAACTTAGAAGAGGGATTGGTATGCCAAAGGAGCCGCTGGAACCAACACCAACAGGCTGGTGTCGGCACCTCGTTATCTGAGACTGACAGATACCACGTGGTCCTGTCTCGATGCCTCCAAGCCTGCCCCTGTCTCATGTGAGCCCCCAACCCACCCAGCTAGATGTATCTGTCCTTCAGTGTCTCCTGGCAGGAGCGTTCGGTGCTACCCAACACTGGCTTCCTCACGATCGTCATGGGTGTCTAGCACTTTGACCCAGTGGCCGCCTTCCTAGGGAGCCCTTACATTGTCCCTTCTGCCTTTTCAAGGGTGAGCTCATGCTAACATGTGGGTAAGCCCCTACCCTCAGGATGACCAGATAGCATAGGGATAGCCACTGGGGCCCGTGTGGAGACGGGGCGGGCCTGGGTGGAGAGTACAGAGGGAAACAGCTCGTGCAAAGGAGGGAGTGTTTACCTGTGGAGGCCCAGAAGCCTTTGCCTCACCTTCAGCACTGGGAAAGCCAGGCAGGGCCCCTCCCAGTTCCCCAGCCCTCCCCAGCACCCTACCTGGCCCCCTTTCATGTCCTTCATGTTCATGGCGTTCTTCATGCCTTTGCCCTTCTCCTTCTTGTTTTTCTTCTTCTTGCAGCAGCACTTCTTGCAGATGCAGAAGCAGCAGGTGAGCAGCAGGAGGCCAGCAACCACAGCCATGGCAATCAGAGCCCAGGGTGGCACTGCCCACACACAGAGCCCCGGAGTCAGCACCAAGCCTCACGAGCCCTCGTCCCAAGCACAGGCAAATGCGGGTTGGGGACTGTGACTCCCCCATCTTGCTGCCCCCCCATACACATGAGGTACCTCGCTCTCAGCTGCCCCCTTGTGGACATAGCCTGCCGGGTTAGCAGCCAGGAGTATATGTGGAAGAAGAGCAGTTCCGATGGTGCCTGAGTTTCCCTGTTATTTTGATCTTTGCACAACTGCCTCATCCTCATCACAGCCAAGAGAAGGAAAAGCCCGTGGACCCTGGCCCTGAGACAGTCCCCAGAGGCAGACAGGTTTCCTGAGCTCTAGTTCCCCTGGACCTTCCTTAACCAGAGGGGCTGGGGGGGGGTTGGGGAGCCCCTCCCTGTGATGTTCTCCGGGTCCTGAAGCTCTGGCTCCACCAGTGTGGCCCTGCAAAGGGGACCCTGGTTCCACAAGAGACCCTTTTACAGGAGTACAGAAAGCTTCATTTTCCTCACTCCAAAATGAAGCGGTTTCTAAATGCTACTGAAAACCTGAATAATGATTCCTATCCTATTTTTTTCACCTTTAATTTTCATCTTTTTTTTGGAGGGGGAGGGATTTTAAAGCTGTACTTAAAGGTGAACTTGCCTCCTGTAGCTTGGGGCACATGACACAAATTCCCTCGGTGGGCTCATTAACTCCAGGCCATACTCCCAGCCCGTGTTTAATGGGAGAAATCCAAACTGAGACCCAAAGACAGAGCCCGGCCAATCCCATCCTGGTAGCTCCCTGCCTTCTCTGCCCTTCCCTGTCGTAGGCTGTAACCCGGGGCCACTCACAGGGGATCTTGTTGATCTCATTGAAGAACTTCTCCTTCAGCTTGGCGAACATGTCTTCCTGGCTCTCCCCGGTGCCCGTGCTCTCTGTGGAGTTGTCGGCAGGCGCAACAGGCATGGTGGCAGTGGTGGTGGCAGGAGCCACAATGGGCTCCTGGTTCCTCTTGAAGATGTTTCTCATGGTGGCAGAGGGGACAGCTGGGGGTGAGAGGAAGAGAGCAGGGTAAGTATCCCAGAACCTCTGTCCAAGGGAGAAGGCCCAGGCTAAGGCTGTGGGTGTGGCCCCCTCAGCAGTGCGAAGGTGTTGAGCATAGTCCATGGTGTGCAGACAACGGTCAGTATGGGGCATTCTCGGGGCTGTGGCGGGTGTTTGTTTGCTTGCTTGTTTCACATTCTTCTCGCTTAACAGCTGGGGCAACAGGCCTAGAGAGCTAACCAGTCCTTAGAACCAGCCTGGTGGAATGGCCTAGCTGCAAAGCCGATACTGCTCTCCTGGGTCATTCACATCTGACCTCCCACAGCTCTAGGAAGGAGTGAGGCTCTCACTGAGGTTGGCCTCAGTGTTCCCTGACATTTGTGGAATGGCTCAGCCGGCCCTCTGCCTGTCCGCATGATACAGGACGCTCCCAGCCCCTTCCCTTTCCAAACCGGCCTCCGGCACTTGCATGAGATCTTTTCACACCTTCTCAGATCCACATCTCTAGCTCCTCCCAACAGCCCTAGAGCGAAGAGGTGGCAGTCATTAAAGATACAAAAAAACAGAGGCGGGGCGGGGGAGAAAGACAGAGGCAGAGACATGGGTGGACCCAACAATCCTACCAAGGACAGAACTAAGACACCTGGTGTCTTAGACACTTTGGTGTCCTTTCTGTCTTACACGTCTAGAGCGTCCCATATGTAAGTTGACATTCTGCTTTATCTTTTCCTTTACCAGTTCATTCTGCCTTCCTCACTAAGTGGCTAGATAATACACCACTGTACGGAGTAGCAGCATGATGTCTTTACTCCATTAGCAACAGTTTCCATTGCTGTGTGGCTGGAGGGAGAGTTAAATGGTAGCACTGGCTTAGCGTGGGCTAGCCCAAGTCCTGTTCTTGGCACCACTACACACACACATACTTGTGTATAATATATATGTAGATGTAGAACTACATAAGCATGTTATGTAATCACACATGCATGTATGTATGCTACATACACTATGCATGTATGTGTAACTCTAACCACATGTCCGTACATACAGCTAAAATAAGACGAGCATAAACTCTGGTCTTCATTTAAAGCAATGCTCTTCTGAGCTCCAAACTCTACACTGCTCTCTGTGCTCCCTCTGGCACCGTTCTGCTTCTCAAAGGGGTGTGCCCCTCTTCACCTCGTGCCCGGACAGGACACGGCTGTGCTGTGTTCACATTAGCTGCTTCTGTGTCACATGCACACAGTTCTAAGAGGCACATTCTTGGAATCTGTCCTGTTTGCTTTTTGTTTATTTGTTTGCTGTGAGGCAGGATCTCACTATACAGTACGGGCTGGTCTCAAGCCTCAGTCTGGCTGAGTCAGGCTGGTCCTCCTGCCTCAGTCTCCCGGGTGCTGGAATTATAGGTGCGTTCTGGGCATGTCTGCTTGTGGCTGGCTTCCTTCACCCACACTGTCGTCTGTACCAGTTCCTCATTGCTTCTTACTGCTAAATGATATTCTACTACATTAACAACACCTTTTTAGTTATCCGTTCATCAGTTTATGGACATTTGGGGTATTTATTTGGGGACTATTATGAATTATTATGAATGTCCACATATGTTTTCACTTATCTTGGCTGCACTTGTGCTGGGACACAGAGCCTGGAAATCTCAGCAGGTGCACCTGGACTTAGATCTACACCAAAACAGCTGGCAAGCCAGCCAGGAGGTAAGACCCATGCTGCTTCTGACTTCTGCCTTCCTCCTTAGCTCTCTCGTTTTCCTGAGCACTTGGAAGTGAACAAGCTCGCACAGAACGATAGTGCGGGGGCACCTCTCCCTTCCTGTCTTTTTCCCACAACCCATATGGCCAAGGGCCAATGATGTGCCTGATCCTCCTCTCTCACCCTCGTGGGATAGAAGTCAAGGCAGTGATGTTCACACTGACTGCTTATTGCAGAGCAGAGCAGCACTTCAGATTGCCTAAATCTGGGAAACCCATGGAGCTGACCACTGACCTCATGGGTGGCCATATAGCAGCCATGCTGGTACTAATAAAGACAATGCCACACTTGAAGGTTCCTGTGCTGTTGACAGTCATTCATCCATTTATACAGGCATAAGGTTATTGTGTAACTCAAATGCTGGTTTCTATACACCCCCCCCCCATATCTGGTTACAGTCCTTTATCCGAGAATCTCCTATCTCAATGTTGTATAATCACTGTTCCCCAATTGTCCCCTGATATGTTAATAAAGAGGTTTAACAGCAAATCGTTGAGCAGAGGAGAGACTAGGACTGGACTTCCTGCCAGCCAGGGAGGGAAGGAGGAGTTAGAAGAGGAAATTGGAGATGGCGCTATGGGAAAGGGTTAGATAACATCAGGAGTGGAGCTGGAGCAGGAAAAGCTACAAAGCACAAGTTTGTACACTGGAAGGAAACCAAATTAGTTTAGAAGGTTAAGAATAGAGTAATAACTGCTCAGTTATTGTGCCGTGAAGCTTATTATTAAACACATATAGAAGACTCTCAATTATTTGTGTGATAGCCAGGTTAAGAGAAAAACACCACAGAGCAGCTTGTTAGTTCTGTTCATTAAGAGAGCAGCTGCAGTTTCTAAGGGAGGCACTCGCAGCTTCCTGATTAAAGAGACATACCCCTACCCAGCAGAGCAGCAAGGCCTCCAGCTGGCTGCAGAAAAATGAAAACTGATACAAACTCCAGAGAAGCAGATTTTTTAGGAAGCTCTTTCTAAGAAAAAATAAAAATAAAAAGTGGCTCTTTAATAGAAGCAAGCTTCTCAAAGCCAGACTTTCCTAGCCAAGGCAGGAAGCTTAAATCCCTTTGAGAACCTTTGAGAACGGGCTTTTGCTGGCCTGACTCTTGCAGGCCAGAGAAACAAACACTTACAGACCCAATACCTTCCCAGAGTGGGGGAGGGGTCAGGATCCCTTGAGGGAGGCAGGAAAAAAAAAAAAAACTTCTCCCTGGAATCAGGAGTCAGAGACAAACTGAGAGGCCTCAAGCATCTGAATTGGTAAGGTGTAGAAGAGAAGTGGTTCTAAGAAAGTAAAGTCCTTGGGGAGAGATTTGGGGATTAAAGATTATTTTCTATGCTGAAACTGGAGGAAGACACAGTGGCGTAGTGTTTCTGGGTTCCATCTGAGTTTGTTTCTCTTTGCATATAAATAATTTTTTCAGTGATGGTTACAGTTTTGTGTATCCTCTCAGGGAGAGATCAGGATAAGACAGACTTGGGAAAAGAAGAGACTGAAAAATTAGATGCTAAATCGAAGGCCATAGAACAGAGACTGGAGGAATCTTTGAATCAAAATAGGGGACCTTCCAAGAAATCCAACTTGGGAGTTACAATAACACCAAAAGAGGTAATTCCAGATGAGGAAAATCCACAAAGGCTTGAAGAAATTGCAGAATGACAGCCCACTGATCTGATGGATAGAAAGGCTTTGGCTGAGGCTGGAGAGGTGGCTCAGAGGTTAAGAGCACTGGCTACTTTTACAAATGTTCTGAGTTCAATTCCCAGCAACCACATGGTGGCTCACAGCCATCTATAATGAGATCTGGTGCCCTCTTCTGGTGTTCAGGTGTACATGCAGGCAGAATACTGTATACATAATAAATAAATCTTGAAAAAAAAAGAAAGGCTTTCACTGTATTTTTTTTAAATATCTAACACAACACTATTTTATTTTTTTAATTTCTTGTGTGTTAATAGATAAAAGTTTGCAGATCTTTCTTTTTTTATTTTAAATTTACTTGTATTATTTTTATTTTTATTTTTTTCTTTATTAATTACACTTCATTCACTTTGTATCCCCTCTGTGGTTCTCTACTGGATGAAGGTTTATATGCTAAATTAGAAATGCAGATCATCTTTGGTGTTCAAGGTCATACTGTGTGCTCCATTTTGTAGAGTTTGAAGAACTGAAATATATATACCATGCCATAGGTTCATATACAGAATTCCAACGGGCTTTTGCTATAAATTCTGGATAGCATGATTCTAAGGTTACACATTTGTTAGAGATGGTGACTGTCTTGGAGATGCCTTTGCAAATTGGGAATGATGGTGCTTCAGCATGTACAAATATTGGAATACAACAATTTTTCAGACATTCTGAGATGAAATCTGTCACAGGTATAAACTACAATCCTTTAGGTCATGGAAATATCTAAAAATAATTTTAAAATGGGGTCATAGAACAGAAGAGGAGTACAATATCTCCCCAAAATAGATTAAATAATGATATATTGACTTTAAAATTATTAAATGAGACAAGTAGCACACCTACTAAGATACCCTGGATTTTAGAAAGGACTGCTGAATTAGATCTATAGGAAGATCACTTTTCTAAAAGTCTAGATTTGGGGTTAAGGATTGCTTATGCTGTGAAAAATGACTTGATTAACATAAACTTAAAGCTGACAAAAGTTACAAAATCATTTGTGTATTTGAAGTCTGTCTTTATATATGGCTATGTAAGCTGTACGTTGTCTCCATGTGCTAGTGGGATTATTTTATTGTTGTTGTTGTTGTGTTTTTCGAGACAAGGTTTCTCTATGTAGTTCTGGCTGTCCTGGAACTACTCTCACTTTTGATCAGGCCAGCTTTGGACTCACAGAGATCCACCTGCCTCTGCCTATCAAGTGCTGGGATTAAAGGCATGAGCCACCATGGTGTTTTTATATTGTTCAGATCCATAAACCAAAGGTGTTGTTATCCCAAATTCCTTTTAGATAATAGTGTAACTGGAACTGTAAAAGAGAAAGCAAGGGTATATGTGCCTGAACAGTACCAGTCAGGATGCAATTTACTTGCTATTTGTATCTGTTTGAAGTCTCTATTGTTTGAGTGACTAACCCAGCTTTCAGCACATGGGGACCTACTGCTCCAGGCCATGGCTCTCTTGAGAGATGTGGTTCTCTAGGCTCTCATATTCCCACAAGCCCAAAGCCCATCCATTCCTACAATGATTTATGTCTGTGCTTTCAGCTTTCCCTGAGTAATGAGTATGTTCACCTGCACAGGTGCACAGATACCGCAGGAAAGGGAGCAGACACCAAATGAAAGCAAAAAGCCAGAATTGTACCCTGATTTGGAGCTCTGTGAGCCCAAATGAGATGTGGATGGGTTTGTTTGTTTTTTTTTAAACAAATGCAGTTTCTAAACATTTAAATCTGCAACAAATTGGTTTAAATATGTTCATTAAAATATCTATATATTGTCTCTATGACTACTACAAATGTTTTGCGCCTTTATTTCAATCAGATATAGCTTTCTGTGTTTTATTAAAATACAAAGTAGTTTTATTAAAAATTTTTTTTTCCAAAAAATTGTAAAGAAAAATGAAACAAAAAAAAAACATAAAATAAAAAAGGAGACACACAGGGAGAAAAGGTGACCAGGAATGGGTCACCTAAAACCTAGGATACATGACAAATCCTTTGGAAATCCACTACTTGGAAAGCTTATTTTAAAAGATATATTTTAAAATGGATTTTGAGCACAGATACCCTATAGAGGTAGACAGTGCTTCCCCCAAAAGACATGGTAACTTAATGAAAACCTTGGTGCTGAGTGTGGAGTGTCTCCCCAGGTACTTTTGGTCGGGAAAGTCCCAGAAGACCTCAAAACAGCAGACTATCACCATGGCTCTTGGTTATCCACCAGAACTAGATGGTAGGGACACAACACGCCTTGGTTTCAGGACAAAGAACTCAAGCTGGGAGTCACCTAAAAACTTCCTCCTTAATAGCTAATGTGGTAGCCCCTATAGGCCATATGTTTGAATACTTGGTCCCAGCTGGTGGAACTGTTTGGGAAGGATTAGGAGGCGTGGCATTGTTGAAGGTGTGTCACTAGGGGCAGTCTTTGAGGTCTCAAAACTCATGCCATTCCCACTTAGATCTCTCTGACTCATGAGATACCTCAGAATGTGAGCTCTTAGCCACTGCTCCAGCACCATGCCTGCCTGCCTCTGCCATGCTTCCAACCATGATGGTCATGGAATCTAACCCTCCAGAACTGTAAGCCCCCCAAAAAACTTTTTCTTCTATGTTTCTTGCTCATTGTGTCTTACCACAGCAATATAAGCGTAACTAAGACAGCTAGCTTTCCTAGTGCCCCAGTGTGCTATGGCACTGGGGGAGAAAGGCCACCAACGGTACTGCCAAGCCCTGAGGACTGCATGCTACAATACAGACTTGCCATGCATGATGTGCCCCCTGGTGTAGTACAGGCATGATGGCTACATGGATAACCAACCAATTTGGGGTTGGTTTTGAGTTCTGCTCCACAGGAGGAAATTCATACCTGGTTCTGCAAAACTGGTCAAAAGCCCATACATAGGGAAGGTATAGGCACACACACACACAGCCCCATTAAACTAACTTTTAAACTTTAAAAATGGGATGAAGAGTGATTTGGGACTTACAGAGCTCATTAAATTTTGAGTATGGTGCTGGTGAGATTCCATATGTGTTTGCTGAGTTTGATCCCCAGAACCTACATGCCAGAAGACCCTACAAGGTGTCTTCTGACTTTCACACATGCACTGTGGCATGCACATGCCCCCGCACATACAAATATCAGATGAATAAACAAAGGTAATGAAACGTTTAAGCCCTGAGCATGAGCCACTGTCGTGTGGCTAGGATAGCAGCAGCTATCATACAGAGGTAAATTCCAGTTCTAAACCTACAGGTTTCTTCATTCTTTTTCTTTGTGTACTGTTGGTACTTGGTGGCTATAATCTCACACAGTCTCTGTTCCAATCTATTCCATCTATTCCATCATTGGGTTTCTTCTAAAATAATCTTTTTGGTATCTTGCCATATTCTTGTTTTATTTCCTGGGGCTTGAACTCCAGTTCTCTGCAAGAATAGTCAACTGTCTTGCCAGCTGAACCATTTCTCTAGCCTCTCTTGCTATATTCTTTTTTTTTTCTTTTACTGAAAATATTATTTTCTCATACACTATATCCTGATTGTAGTTCCCCTCCCCCGCTCCTCACTGTTCTTCCCCACCTCCCCTCTCATCCAGATCCACTCCTTCCTATCTCTCATTAGAAAAGAGATAACAACAAACATAACAAAATAAAAGTAAGATAAAACAACAGTAAAAAAAAAAAAAAAAAGAAGAAAGAAATCACATCAAAGTTGGACAAGGCAAACCAACAGAAGGAAAAGAGCCCAAGAGAAGACACAAGAATCAAAGGTCCACTTGTTCACACACTCAGGAGTCCATTAGAACACTAAACTAAAATCTATAATATATACAAAGGACCTGGCATAGACCTATGCAGGTCCTGTGTTTGCTGCTTCAATCTCTGAGTTCATATGAGCTTTGCTTAGTTGACCTAGAGGGCTTTGTTCTGGTGTCCTCCATGTTCTTTAGACTCTTTCTGCCTCCTCTTGTACAGGGTACTCTGCAGGCTTCCAAAGAAGAAAAGTATACACCAACACAGCCACAAAACCTCTGCTCTGCAATGCTGTCCGGCCTGCAGAACATGCGGGGCGACGGCAGCACAAAGCTGGGGGAGCAGCCAACCAACGTCTGGCTTGCCGTAGCTCCACTCCACAAAGTGGAGCTCAGACCTGATGCTGCTCGCACAACCGGACACCGAAGACTACAGCCGAGAGACACAGAGTAAAACCAAATACTACTGCTCTTTTTCTTTTTTAATATTGATAAACTGACTCTTAATGATACTCCACTCTACTCATATATTAGAGCCTTATTCACCCATCATCAGGAAGCCTCCTCCTGCAGCAAGTAGGAACAAATGCAGAGACCCAGAGCCAGACATATGCAGAGAGACCTTGGAACACACAGCTCTAAATGAATGCTTCTATCAAATCCCTCCCCTCAGAGCTCAGGGAGTCTTGCTATATTTTTAATTTGTAACCCCTGGGGCTGCATAGTAAGACTCTATCTCAAAAAAAATTGCAGAAAATAGAAACCACTCTTGAGAATTGCTTTGAAAAATACGTGTGACCATAAATGGCACTTTCTGAACATGGGCTGGTATTAAAGCTGAGCCATGTGTCAGAGGCCTGGAAATGGATTGGCACAGTATGGGGCAGAGACTGTAACAGAGAAGGGACTCCCTCTCGGAGAGCTGGTCACACGTATTTTTGTGTGCTGCACCTGAGCCACCTGGATAAAAAGAGCAACCCAAGATGAAGGCATTGCATGTGGGAGAGGATCAGGCCACTACAGACCAAGAAGTGGGGGGAACTGCCAGTCTAAGGAGAGGGACTGGCCCTCTGTGCCCAGCAGGAACTGTGGAGCCACCAAGGCTTGTTAAGCAGAGCCTTGGGAAGTGGGCGTCTCAGGGAGGGCAGGGAAAGGCTGGCCACCCAGGCCCACAAGAGGCTGGCACAGAACAAGAACCCAGACCAGGAAGAATGCAAGCAATGGAAGGCCGAGAGAGCAGCTCAGTATGGGGGCAGGGGAGACCCTGGGCTCCTCCCTAGCACTGCAGGAAAAAAAAAATGTGAGCAACAGTGTTCAGTCATTCATTCTATTATGGACTGAGCTCATATCAAGCCACCTCTGTGGATCTGACCATAGAGCAGATGGGAAAATCTATGCATTAACAAACTGAACATACTTGAATATGAAATAGTTACAGGAGTGCACCAGGGCAGACAGACTGTAAGGACTGGTGACTGGGCCTGGGGACTGAGGGTGGAGCCGAGACCTGCTGGAAGGATGAAAGGAAAGGAGCAAGGGGAGAGGCAGGGAAGAGTAGTGTTCACAGCACAGCATGTGCAAGGGTCCAGAGGTGGAGCAGGGTGGCGAGCACAAAGGCAGAGGCAGCAAATCCTAGGAGTTCCCAACATGGCCTTGTCACCACAGCTGCCATCTGCTTTTTCCTCATGCTTGACATTTCCTCATCCCTCTGGACCTTGCCCAGCCTCCAAAGTCATCTGGGATGGCCCCCATGCCTTCTCCCTCTTCCCTGACGACTCCCCCACATGCTGCACTTGAAAAGAAGGTGACAGTCATAGCCGCATGACTTCTGTTTCCTTGCTCCTTCACTCTAACACGCTTCTTCCTCACCAGTCTACAGAAGTGGCGCTTGGTAGAGTCCATGGGTGACCTCTGATCCAGGGGACATTTTCGTTTTCTTAAACTTGACCTCTCAGCTACAGTCACCTCCTGACTGCTTCTCTGAGACTATCTCTCCCTGCACCTCAGGCACTCTGGGTCTGCCCCAGGATCTTCCTAGGTGGCGTCTCCTTCCTTGTCTTCAGGACTGCCTATTCTCATCATTGTCAGAGCTTCTATTATTCATATCCCAAGCCCCAAGGCCCACCTTCCCCTGGTGGAGCCACTGGTCAGCTATAGCTGCCCTTGCCCGGTCACTTCTGCACCTGTCACCAAAGCACCTTTCAGAAAATGCAAAGCCACTCACATTACTTCTGTTAAAGCATTCCAGGGACATGACCAACCCTGTTCCATATCCAGAACCTGGTCCCTTGCAACAACCAACCTCTGATGCAGCATTAGCTCTCCCTCCTTAGGGCCTTAGCACATGGCTTACCACACCGCAGTTTTTTGAGTTGATGTTCTTATATCTTTTTCAGCCAAACTCAAAGAACACCTCCTCCCAGAAGAGCGACAGCTGCACAATGCCCACCCCAATCCCTCCAGGTCAAGGCACCACTTCCTGCTATAACCCTGCCTCTGATCCTCAGAATATATAGCATCAGCGGCGCCATCTGCTCTGCTTTATTGTGGCACTGAGGCACAATAAACCAAAGCCATAGACCTAATTTAGTCCACCACCCAACTTCTGTAAATCATAATATGCCAAAAGAAAAAAAATATGCTTGCTTATTTATATTCTTGCTCTTGCTGGATTTGTCCAAATAATAGAATTTGTGTTCTGGTAACCTGTAACTGTCAACCTGACACAGTCCAGAGTCATCTTAAAGAAAAGCTTCGACTGAGAAATTGTTTAGATCAGATTGGCCTGTGGATGTGTTCTGTGACCGACCGCCTTGAGTATTGACTGATGGGGTCCAGCCCACTGTGGGTGGCACCCCTAGGCAGGTGAGCCAAGTATGGGCTCAAGAGGGAATGAGTGAGCAAGCAGCATCCCTCCATGGCTTCTGCTTCAAGCTCCTGCTTTAGCTCCTGCTTTGATTTCCCTCAATGATACAGGGTAACCTGGAAGTGGAAACCAAATAAATGAATCTGTTCTTCCCCAGCTAACTTTTGGCCAGCAACAGAAAGGAAACTAAAGTAGCAGAATGTAACAGAAGGTGCCTGGCCCACCCACTCTGCAGTTCCTTAGGGGAAGAACTTGGTCCTGCCACAGGGGAAAACTGTCTGGAAAGGGTGTCATCAATAAATGTGTGAATACACAATTGAGCAAGGTAAGTGCTTAGGTCACCGGGTTTCCTCACGTCATTCACAGGCAACCATGAAGCCCAGAGCAGTACCCTTCCCATGTCACCAGAGCACTGGAGACAGGTGGAATCCACAGGTCTTTCCTATGGACTTGACCATTCCAAAAGACATCACCCAAGTCCAGGGACATCAGCCAAATAACAGATTGGAGGAAAACTGAGGCCTGGTGATTAGGAGAACTACCCAGCCTCCATCATTCTCCTGCCTCAGGCCCAAGCTCTGGAATCATCTGGTCACATCCTCAGGCATGTGACCTGGGGTAGTTTCTTTCCCCTCCCTATGTACCAAACTTCTAAACCATGGGAGGCAGCTATGACGCCCAGCGTGGAGTTGAGGCTGGTATTACACTGCTGGCTTTGAGAATCCACAGCCCCAGGACGGCTGCCCACTTCAGAGCCTGCTGCTCATCTCCATGAGCCTGCCGGTGCATCTGTCTTCCCACACACTACTAGAGAGACCTCTACATCCTCAGCAGCCTCACCCTAAAGTGACCAACTACCCCTGTCCCCTAGATGTCATCCCTTTAACAGTGGATGTAAGGGAAGAGGGGAAAGAGACACGTGTCTGTCCTACTTCCCACCCTGGCGCATCTCCTGTCCCTGGTACCCTCCCCGTCTGCTTTCTGTCCACCAGACAGAGTGGTTCTAGAATTAAAACAGAAAACTCCATTTGTTGCTGTTTCTGTTGCTGTTGTTATGGGACAGGATCTTACTATAATCCCAGGTTGGCAGCCAACTGGTGATCCCTCTGCATCAGTCTTTCAAGTGCTGGGATTACAAGCAATTGCTTTTTGTGTTCTGATTATAGCCACATGCAGCCTCTGCAGCCATGTGCTAGTCCTGGCCCTCTCCCCTTGCTCTTCTGCAGGTCTCCCAACCCTACTTCCAGTCACAACAGATTCCTTGCATACCCCAAGCATGCCAGATACCATCTCAGGCCTTACAGCTGCTGTTCCCTCTGCCCCAAAACACCCTTTCCTGCGCACGTCCACATAGCTCACACTCTGAGATGGCAAAGGTCATCAGAGATGAGTGCACCTACAATAGCATCTCTGCCCAACAATGGCAGCTCATGCTTCCTCCCCAGACTTTGCTTACACCACTTGTTCCTCAGTGACACTTTATCTATTTTGAGCCTAAACCTGGCTTTTCACTCTGCTGCCCAGGTGTAAGGCTAGGAGGAGCTGTGGACAGCAGGGGAACCATGCCAGAGGAACAACCCCATTTGTACATCTCCAGTTACTAGAATTCAAGAATCACAAGAGCAAGGAGTTTGGACGAGCACTTACTCGGTGCTGAATAAATAAGTGACAAGTCTGAATGATGTCTCTTCCTCCTACTAAGTCCACAGTTGCTCTCCTTAGATACCTCAGTGTGAGCAGCTTACCGGCTACTTCTACAGCACTTCAGAAAACCATTTCCTCTTCCGTCTTTAGCTGAGTAGAGAGATAGGTGTTCTCCAGCCCCACCAATCTCCAGAAGAGGCTGAGAGTCTCAAGGCTCCCTTAAGAAAAGGGGGCCCAGAAAGGAAAGCGCCTGGGCCAGGTCACTGACCGCATGGTAGCAAAATCTGTCTTTGGCCTAGTCCTAGCCCCTAACTCTACCCTGTGTCCCATAACCATCCCCTCCAGTTTGGGGACACTCTGGGATGCAGGGCTCCTGTGGCCCAGCAGGGATCCGGAGGCATCCAGTTGAGGAGCTGAAGATGATGAATGGATCAGGCTCCAGGTGCTCCCAGAACAGAGAAGCGCCTGCCCCGTTGGAATCAGCTGACCAGGGAAGTGTGAAATGGCCCCGTTAGGCAGAGGAGGCTGAGGCTGCCCCAAAGGAGCCTGGATAAGATGCCCTGCCTACAGAGGCTGGAGTCAAGACCTGCAGAAGCACGACCAAGGAAGCAGATATTTGGGTAAACGGGTTGGAGAAGGGTCTCCCAGGCATGGTCCCCATTGTGGCCCTGGACACTGGCTGACATGCACATGGCCCTTGGCACCCCAGCACCCCTAGCAGGCAGCAATGTGGCCTGGCAATCTTCATTGCAACTTCACCCCAATGCTCTCTGTCACAGGGGGCTGGACACTGAGTTTCCATGTAATTTGAAAAGACCTGCCAAAAAGCAGAGGCCAAGAGAGGCTGGTAGTGAAAGTGCCCTGGCACTAACAGGATGCCATGACAGAGCAGACTGAGTGACCACATCCCTCACAGTTTAGGGTTGCCCCCCCTCTGCTGGGAGGAGGCCAGAAAGGCAAGCATGGTTCACTGGTGTTGCTGGGAGACAGGTGAGTCAGCCCGCCCAAGGTCACACTCTCGGTTCAGCAGAACAACGATTCGAGCCTAAATCTGCCTTTCCACTCTGTTGCCAGATGGAAGGCTGGAGGCAGGGGAGCTGTGGGAGCAGGGGAGCCATGCCAGAGGATTGAATACACTGGCGGTAAGAACTAAACAGAAGAGAAGGCACGATGGACCCTCCTTTCCCTGGCCACAGTGTCAGCCCCAGAGCACAGGGCGGCCCTGGCCCCAGGCTGGGACCCCCTGAGCTGGTGGTGGGCAGGGCCTGCATCCTAGCAGAGCCCCTGGCTGTCTGATACCCACTCGGTCCCCTCCCTTTGGAAACAAGTATGGCTGAGGTAGATGGGTGAGGGGCCGGTGACCCTTGCGTCTGTTGTTTGTTCCTCTGTCTGTGGAGCAATCCAACAGGAAGCTGCCCCTCGAGGCAAGAGGCAGGACTGTGGGTGGGCAGACAAGGGCAGCAAGCCTACAAAATCCCCAGACGGTAGCAGACAGGGCCCTCCTATACCTCGCAGCACCGATGGACCCTGTCTGCAGGCTCTCTGTCCCCTTAGCACTTGGGGACTCAGCTATAAACAGGAAGAGAGAGCAGTTAGGCATGAGGTGGGAGTAAAAGGCCTTGCTGTGTCCACACTCAGCTCTCGGCTTGTCAAGGCGGTCCAGGAGGGGAGGCAGAGGCCTTCTAGGAGCTGTTCATGTGAGATGTCACACCAGGCTCGCTTCCACACACTGACTCGAACAGTTTTTATGGAGACAGCATCACACCCAGGCGGAAAGGGGAGAGGTGGCTCTGGAAATTGGGTGGCGCTGGTCGCCGTTGCTCCTGAGGAGACCATGGGACGGGGGCATGCAAATGTCTCCTTTTGAGTTTCTAACTTTTGAGTTTTGAATCCAATAACACATCTTGGAAGATTCACCCTTTACAACCCAGGAGCTGGGAGTTGCCTTCAGAGAGGACAATACTGTAAGGCCCCACACTGAGAGGCCTCACAGCTGGGAATGTCGGCAGGGCCACTCTCACCCCCAAGGGCCCCATTTTGCATCTGCCCTGCAATAGGCTTGTGCCCTAGAGTACCACTCTATCCTCCAATATGGGGCTCACAGAGCCCTCCTGCCACATGTGACTCCAGGATGGCCAGTGGGTCTGAGGACCCACATTAGCCCAGAGCCCAGGTGTGTGCTCACCCACACACCCCCAACTGCCACCTGTACCAATTAAATACGATTTGGAGACTACGGACTCCTGCAGATTACCCACTCAGCCCTGGCCTCGGTTAAGGAAGATAAGGCAGTGACTAGATTCGGTTTGTTTAATCTTTCCCAGCACGGTGTTTGCAGAAGCCAAGTAATGCCATGGAAATAGGCCATCCAGAGGGTGACTGTCGCTGAGGCCCAGCTCAAACGGTGGCTATCCAAGGATAAATTCACAGCTTTATGTTTACGCCAAAGCACCAGGCCAACATTTGGTGCCGGGAGGCAGCAAATAAAGTTTTAATGAGTTAATTTTCTAGCTCACATTGAAAATAAATCACCCATTTCTTTGAGCTGCTTGTGCCTTCCCAGGTCAGTTCACACATACTTCTGCCTAGGAGCACGGCTGTCACACCTTGCACAGAAACAGGGTCTGTTCTCCATCAGACTTGGGGAAGCTGCCCACCCCAGGCTCCTAAGAATGGGAGAGCCTCCCAGAGTTTAGCCCCTATCTCTCCTGCTGCAGCAAGCCTTGCCTTCCTCTTTTTATACCTAGGCTGAGATCAGTAAATCTTAGGCCACCTGAGAGATGGCCTGAAGCCAAGCCAAGGCTTCAGGCTGCGGCTCAGAGGCTGAGGGCTGGGACTGAGCCCTCCCGAATGTTCAGTTGTAGCGTGTGACCTTGGGCAGGGCTTTCCGCCTCCCTGGGCCTTAGCCCTTGCACAGCTGGGAGGGAAGGTTAGCCCCCCCTGCTCAGCTGTGGTTGCCAAGGCTCAGTGTGCCCAACCCACACCCAGGCATGAGTCTCAGGGTCTGAGCCTCTCACACCTTGCAGAGCCTGCCTTTTGGAGACAGCCAAACTGAAGCCAAAGCACCCCTTCCCCCACCCCCGACCAGGTGCATCACATGACTGACAAGAGCAGTCCCTACATGGTCACCTCTGGACTCCCTGCCCCTGCCCCCCTTTCCACACCCCTCTGTGCCTTACCAGCGGGGTAACTACTGTCCCCTGACTAATCATCAGGGTTGAAGCCTGGGTGCCTCATCGGCAGGCCTTCTGCACCTCTCCTTTCTGCCTCTCAGGTGAGGACCTCAGTTTGACCAGACAGAATGGAAAAGCCACCACCTTGAGGACAGGAATGAGACTTCCTTGACCTTGCCAGCCAAGGCACTAACTTTGCTGAACCACTCACCAACAGGGTCACCTGCACTCCAGCCGCCTCCAGCCCCAGAAGCTGCTCCCTCAGGGCTCTCCCCCATCCCAAATCCCCGTCAGCTCTCCTGGAAGGAAAGGTCCTGTACTCTCTGGGCATCATGACACTTGGAAGAAGGACGGAAGGGTGGGATCCCCACACAGGTGCTAAGTCGGGACAGGTGGAACCTGGGACCAGCTAGTGGGTTAGTGGAGGCGGGGGGGGGGCACTGGTTATGGGACTTTGGGGGACTTGGTGTATGCGTGCTCTGAGAGGAAGAGAGACAAGCAAGACAGTGGCACTCTGCCCCTGGCCATGATCTAGGGAAGCATGGCTGGGGACAAGACTGCCCAAAGAAGATGGACAGACGCACAGACAAACACAGAAGACACACATACACATACAGACACGCAAAGACACACACAGACACACACATACACATGCAGACACACACATACACAGACATACACATGCACACACATTCTGCCCTACATGAAGCACACCGTGCCCCACCTGCCCCGCTGCTCTTCACACTGGCATGCCTTCCTCTCTGTGTGGGCCGCACAGTCCAGGTGCTGAAGAGCGCCTAGCTTCGACTTCTCTCTTAAAGCTTTGGGAGGATGGCCAGGCCTTTCAGGATGGCTTGTGGTGCGCATGCCATGCGCAGGGTGCCGTGTGGGATGTGCAGGTGTGGGCCTTGCAGTGTAAGAGCGTGCTGTGGGAAACGGGTTATACGTGAATCGGTGGCATGTAATTCAGGCATATGTGTGTGTGTGTGGGTGTGTGTGTGTGTGTAACGTAATGGGGCATGGGAACACAGAACTATGTGTGTGGTGTGTGTGGTGAGTTAGGGCTGTGTGTGGCAAGTGTGTGGTATGTGGTAGGAGGTCCACACTGGACGGAGTGGGCACACGCGTGTGTATGTCTTACAGGTTGTAGATGTATGAAGTTTAGCACACAGCAGAAAGCAAGCTACATATCTTAAGTGGGGGTGGGGAGCAGGAGGTGGGGTGAGCGTGGTCAGGAGAGGCGTGAGGGGCAGGCGTACAGGGCGGGGGGGGGGGGGGGGGGGGGGGGGGGGGGGGGGGGTACATGGTGTGTGTGCTGTCTCATCAGGTTATGTGCTGGGTAGGGAGGTGGATGTGGTGAGGCTTACGGAGTTGTTCTGGGGCTACATCACGGATATGATGGCTGGGGTAAGCGGTGAGGGATGTGAGCAGCACAGGAGCCCGGAGCGCATAAAGCACGCGGCTCGATGGGCGTGCTGTGTGACGGATGTAGGGGGTGCGGGAATGTCTGCTCGGCGGGAGTACCAACGTGTGAGCGGAGAATGGCCTCGAGGCAGGCACTGTGGCCGGTGATGGGCAGCAGGCACTGTGCCTGGGTGAGAGGGACCGTGGCTGGGGACGGGGACCGTGGCTGGGTGAAAGGGACCGTGGCTGGGTGACAGGTACCATGGTCGGGTGACAGGGGCTGAGGCTAAGCCTTCTCTCCTTGGTTTCCTCTTGAGCTGGTTGTTTGAGCCCACGGTGCCCCCTGCTGTCTGTCCAGGAGCCAGGCTGATTACAGGCCTGGGCAAGGTTCCTACGGGGAGGCGGGTGGGGTGGATGGAGGCAGGAGGGAGGCTGTAGAGGGCGGCTGTGCTTAGCCAAACAATGGAAGCTGACTTTGGCACCAGGGTATCTTAAACCTTGGCTAGGAGGAGCTGATTCCATCTCAGGCCCATGAAGGGTACACGCTATCAAAAGGCTCTATGTGCCCCACACAGATGGAAACCATGAGTTTGAGAATAAATATGGGTGTGCACACATGTTCACAGGTGCCACGAGTGCAAACCAGTGTGTACTGTAGCCCTGCATGAGACGTGAAAAGCACTGGGGAAGGGACCGCCACTCGCCCGGGAAGCTGTGGTCACAGCTGAAGGCTGGGAAATGAGGGTATCATCTAGCTGCTCTTGGAGAATGAGCTGCATCTTCCAAGGTGGTATGCAGCCTTGAACACCTGGCCTGAATGTGGGACAGCTCCATCCTCAGACATAAATAACACAGGGGCTGTGGAATAGCCACGGCTGCATTCCCTATCCATGGGACAGACCAGAGCTGAGTGCTGACCACAGGCCAGGCTCTGTCTGAGAAAGACAAGGTTATGACACAGGTATGTAGGTGGGTGGCTGGGTAGGTGGGTGGCTGGGTAGGTGGCTGGTTGGGTGGGTGGCTGGGTAGGTGGGTGGCTGGGTAGGTGGGTGGGTGGCTGGGTAGGTGGGTGGCTAGGTAGGTGGGTGGCTGGGTAGGTAGGTGGCTGGTTGGGTGGGTGGCTGGGTAGGTGGGTGGGTGGCTGGGTAGGTGGCTGGTTGGGTGGGTGGCTGGGTAGGT
>NW_026596443.1:2931259-2941246 GCF_907164565.1 Psammomys obesus | reverse complement strand
TGGGTGGCTGGGTAGGTGGCTGGTTGGGTGGGTGGCTGGGTAGGTGGCTGGTTGGGTGGGTGGATGGCTGGGTAGGTGGGTGGGTGGCTGGGTAGGTGGCTGGTTGGGTGGGTGGCTGGCTGGGTAAGTGGGTGGGTGAGTGAGTGGGTGACTGGGTAGGTGGCTGGCAGTCTGAGAGCCACAGCCTTCTTCCCCAGCTCTGAACATCCTTCCCCAGAGACCGCCCACTTCTGCCTGGTGCACTTCTAGCAGTCCATCCTGCCAGCTCCCAACAGCCCACGACGGCTAGGAGGAAGAAGTGGCTTGTTTCTTCCTGTGTCCTCCATTGTTACACCAACCCTGCCAGAGAAACAGGCCGATAGTTGGGCCTAGCAAAGGTAACCGAGAAGGTGGGGTCTCACCTGGAAGGGCTTCACCTGGAAACCTCTGTGTTAGGGTCTAGGCCAGACCCCAAGGCTGCAAGCCAAAACAGCCAATTGGTGGTGGGTGGCAAAGATCCACCTGAGAAGAGAGAGGGTCCTGGCCAAGTCTGTCAAGGAAGCCTATGACTGACTTTGCTCACTCTTGTATAGTTCCTCTGACCTTGACCATTCCAAGTGCAGGTGCTTCGTTGGGTCTGTTCTTTATTCTGATACAAATTTTCTTTCACCCCAAATCCTATGCCAGGCCCTGTGCTGACAGCTAACCACACAAGCTGAGGAAAACCCAATGCTGTCCCCAAGCAGCTCACCAAGGAGATGCCAAACTCAAGCCTTCGTGGAATGGCAGAGCAGATGTGACTCCAGCTGCTTGACAGAGGGTCCACTCAAGACCCCACTGTGATCCTCCAATGTCCTGGCATAGCCAGCCAAGGTTCTGCTTTTCACTCTAAGCTTCTGAGGCGCTCTGAGAAGGCCGTCCTCACAGGGGAAGCTTGAAGGGGGGCCAGCCCTGAGATGCAGAGACGAAGGAGCCATCCTTGCTACACTCCAAACCTCAAAGTTGCACCTCCCTCCCTCTCCACCACAGATGGAGCTACGATGACTCCCAGTTTACAGAAGAGGAAACTGAAGCTAACCAGGGTACAAAAGAGGATGTCTGAAACATCACAGTAATTTTACCTTTCCCAAATGATGACAAGAGCTGCACCTCAAGAAGTCTAGGATCCTAGTCTGTCCTGGTGTGTGGTGGGGGCTCTGGAATCCAGGGAAGGGTCAGCCGGAGAAGACAGTCTGGTCCCTTTGTTTCAGTAGACTCTCTTCCCAGGAGCAAGGACCAAGAAGTGTCGGCCACTCTCCAGACAGAGATGCCCATTACCGCCAGCACCCCTGACAGCTCACAGTATCCGGGAACAAAAGTGGGTCATGCCAAGTCCTGGGGGCATAATGAGAGTCCCGGAAGCCAGCTTTCTCCTGCATGACCTGGGGCTGCAACAGATATGGAAACAGGACTGGGAGGGATGAGGCACAGCCTCAGAGCTCCCTCGGGCTGGCAGAGGGAGCAGTGTGGGGAAGATGCAAGCTGCAAAGCCCGCCGTGGAACCCTGTGGGCGCCACCTAATGGCAAGGAGCCAAGCAAAGAGCAGATGCCACCAAGTGGGCTGAGCAGCACCTGGCTCAGGGGATAGGGCAGGTCGCCCAACCTCTCTGGGCCTTTTGTTTCTACCTGCAGAGTGGCATCAGAGCAGAGCCTGCCTCCAGGGTACAGCAGGCTTGGGGACAATAAGGGATGAGGATGTCATGCCCAGAACAGGTTCCCTTGAGGGAAGAGGACCTCAAGGGACGAATGCAGCGGCCCCATCAGGGGAGGTGCGGTGCACTGTCTCACTGCCTATCATTTTCTAGGGTGCGTTCAGTGCCCTTGTTGTACCTTCTAGACCCTTCTAAAGCTGCAACCCTCTCATACAGTTCTGCAAGTTATGCTGAAGCCCCAACCATAGAATTCTTTTTGTTGCTCCTTCATAACTGTTATTTTGCTACTGTTAAGAATCATAATGTAAATACTTGTGTTTTCTGACGATCCTAGGAGACCCCTGTGAAAGAGTGGTCTAAAGGTGTCATGACAACCATAAATTCAGGCTCTTGTCAAACCTGTCACACTTCCACTCAGGACTCCTCCTTCGGCCAGGTGTTGGTGGCACATGCCTTTCATCCCATCACTCAGGAGGCAGAGGCAGTTGAAGCCAGTCCGGTCTATAAAGCAAATTTCAGGACAGCTAGGGCTACACAGAGAAATCCTATCTCAAACCCTGCACCCTTCCCCCATAAAAGAAACCTTCCTTCTCCCATCATGCTTTCAGCTGCCCCAGCCCACTTTTGGGGGGTATGGCTTGTGACAAGCCTCCATTCTGCCCTCTTTGGCCCTAACTCTATCCTCCCCAACATCCTATGTATCTCAACATCAGTACCCTCGTCCTCCATGGTCACCAATATCTCCATTTGGTTGTTCAGGTTGTAAGTTCTGTGTGGGTTCCCACTGCATTTAAGTTAAAATGCATTAAAAAAACAAACAAAGGTGGGGGGACAACAGAGCACTCAACTCAGGGTGCCATGCCAGTGTCTCAGCTCTCCCCTGTGGTCACTCTGCCACTCCAGCCTGCCCAGGTGCTCCAGGACACCCCAGATAGGGGGATATAGGTGTCGCTGAGGTACAAGGAAAGGGTGTCAAGGCTGGGCCCACTCTGGGAGTTTCCTATGTCAGCAGCTCTGAGCCAAGGCTTTCAAGGAGATGAGTGGGCTTGGAAGCTGTGTCCAGGTGTGGGCAACAGGCAGTCTGGCACACTACCAGGCGGGTATCAGTATCTCATGACTGGACACCAAGAGTGCACAACGGATGGCTGACTAAGGGAGGCGATGATGTCACAGAGTACTGCCCCTGGCCCTGGGTACTGCCACCTCCAGAGACCTACTCCATGGAACCTGGCCTCGGGTAGGTGACTCCCCCCTCCCCCCGCCAAGAGCCTCTCTCAGAAGGTGAAGCTTCTGTCTACACCAGGGAAGGAGTAGGTGAATCCGTGGAAATAGTCCCTCTCTGACTAGGAGAGAAAAGCCCAGAGCTCCGGCCACTGCCCTGTACCAGAGGCAAGGGGGCATGAGGGTGCCCACAGAAGGTGTGCGGGGCTATTCCTGTCACATGCCCACTGAGGGCGGTTCCCTACGGAGCTTACCCCAGCATGTACACATCACCCACACCACGTGGTGAGGTACATGAAGCACACATTACAGCCCCAAACCAGAGGGTGTGGCAAGCCAAGGCCACAGAGCGACATTGGAGTCTGGCTCCCGAGCAAGTGCTCTCCCAAAGCCGCCAAGCTTGGAGCAGTTCCAGCGTTCTGGAGCCCCAGCTCGAGTGGAATAGGGGTGGGGCGCCGCAGTCCCCTGGCTGAGACTGTCCCTGGGAGTCCCACTGTGCTCCTCTTATATCCCAGTCCCTGGGGAGCAGAACTCGCCTGCCTCCATAGAGGCCACTTTTCTGTCACAGACCTGAGGACCTCCATGTGTGAGGCAGGAAGGCAGGTTCATCTATCATCGTCTCAGCTCTTCCCAGTGGCCCATTGCCCAAGCCACGTCTCCTCAGTGAAAGCGCCTACTACATCGGTCTGAGTGGCTCTGAGTCCTCTGGTACCATGCTGGGCTCCTTGTAAAGGGTGACTGGCATTTCCTCAGACTCCTCTCTCCTTCTCTAACATAGTGAGGGCTGGAGATAGATGAACCCTGGGGGAGGGGAGCCTTCCCTCTTTTTAATGTGGGACCTTTGATTTAGAGTCAACATGAAGAAGTTTTGCCTAGTCATCACTGTCCAGTGATGGCATCAGAGCATGTCTGGGTGCAAGTGCCCTGCCATTGAGGGTATGCCCAGACAGGAGACACACAGCTGGACGGCATCAGGCCTCCCTTCCCACCTGGCAGTCTTTCAATCTCTGACATTACTGCCCCGGGCCTTGCTTCAAGTTAGCTCACCCACCCGGACAAGACTACGTAGGTCCCTGGTTCGCCCTCAAAGAAAAGGGGCTGCCAGTATGTGGGAGGCTCCAGTGCCCTCTTGCAGGATGGGCTGATAGTGGGGAGGAAGGGAAAAACAGGACAGACCATAGCATAAGGACAAAGGCCTTTCTCAAGGGTCTGAGATCTGCAGGTCACCCCCAGGTGAGTGAGGGCCCACTCCAGGGCCCACTCAGGAGCCATTACTGGGTCCACATGGGAACCTGAGCGGCTCTGGCCTCAGACAGGGCCAGGCTGTCGGGTGGGAAGAGCCCAGGCCATGTCTGAGCTTGCTAGAGAGCAAGGTGACTGCTGAAGATGTGTAGCTCTACGCAGCTCATTAAGCCCACGGAGCTTAAAAATAGGGAAGCGCACAGGCAGAGGGGGCGGGGAGCACTGCGGCTCAGGTTCATACTGCAGAGGGGCAAGAACAGCATGCGAGGGGCCTCTGCCAAGCCAGGCAATTGTGAAGAAAGCCACTTGGTCAGCACCAAGCCCCCTGGGTAAGCCTGTCATGCAAGATGCTAGAGTTTCACTCCCCTCCCAACAGAAGCCTGCAGCCCTGAAGCCAAGTGTGGTGAGAATGAATACTGGGGGAGGCAGAGACAAGAGGATCATGAGTTTGAGGCCAGTCTGGGCTAGGCAGTGAGACACTAGCTCTAAAACCCAAGCCTGCTGTGATAGTGAACCCCTGTTATCCCAGAGCTTGAGAGGCGGAGGCAGGAAAATCAGAAGTTCAAAGCTAGCCTCAGCTATAAAGAGTTGGAGTTCAATCTAGGCTATAGGAGACCCTGTCTCAAACAAACCAAACAGAACAGCAAACAAACAAACAAACAAACAGAAAAGAACAACAATAAAAACTGAGGGAGAAGTCAGGCATGGTGGTGCACATCTGTATTCCCAGCACTCGGGAGGCAGAAGCAGACAGATCTCTGTGAGTTCAAGGCCAGCCTGGTCCACAAAACGAGTCCAAGACAGCCAAGGCTACACAGAGACACCCTGTCTCAAAAATAAACAAACAAACAAAAACACAACAACAACTGAGGTAGAGGGAGAGAGTGACTATGGCTCAGAAGACAGCACTGCCAGTCCAGTGGGACCACAGCTTTGCTCAAGGTTAAGGAGACAAGAGCTCTAAGCTGAATGCAGAGCACAGCTGCCCAGACATGGCAGGCACCTTGGATCTTCCAGTCATATCCCTTAGAAGCCCTCAACACCACCCCTCTCAGCCTGGTACCCCAGGCATCAGGACTAGACGGCTTTCACTCAAATCCTCCCCCTTTCTTCCTTCCAGTGGGGTGACATTGGAGAGATCCCTTCTCTGCCCTCAGCTTGTTTCCTCAGCCGTAAAATAGAGCTGTTGCATGCTCTGGGGGCTAACTGCAGCACCCTGCATGTCCCCATGAAACACAGGTGGAGAGCTGACTGGCAGGTGTGTAGACTAAAGAGAACATGCAGAGGACATGCGTGTCCCGGCTGGGAACTGCAATGTTGGCTGTGGCTGCCTTGCTTGATGGCGCAGAATGCAATTCATGGCTTCACTGGAGAAGGGTTTGAAGAAGTGCTCTGGGGATCAGCGGCTGCAGTGGCCACTGGCTCAGTATTGAGCCACACCACGATCAGCCAACACATGCTGGGCACCTGGTGACAATCAGCACCATCCCTCTGGCGAATACACACCAGAAGCTGGGCCAGCCTCAGGGGTATGGGTGGGCAGAAGGGACCCCAAGCGAATATTAGGCCACAGAAGGTTCCTGCCTACAGCAAGACCGTGACGGAAGGGAGGCTGTGGTAGGTTCTGACCTCCCCCACCTGGCCCCACTCGTGTGACACTATTGTGCTGCTGAGAGACATCAGGACCCAGGTTGCTGGGAGCGTGGGGCTTACACAGGGCATGAAAATGGGAAGGGTTATTCTAGCTGTTACTGAACAATAGGGAAACCAAAGCCCACAGATGGAAACTCTCTTCCCTTCCAGGCCAGGCACTAAGGGAGGCAGGGCTAGACACCATGACACTACCGGCCTGGCAGGGGCCAGCTGTGCTCTCCCACTCTGCCTCACTGTGCCCACAGAGTATGGCAAGTGTGACCTGAAAGTCCAGCGACCAAATCCTGGCTCTGTTAACTAAAGGTCTTGCAAATGATGCCTCAGTTTCCTCACTTGGGAAAATGGAGATAACAACAGTGTCTCCATGAGTACTCAGAATAGGGCCTTAGGATATAAACATGCCACTTAAGAATAAAGCCTTTGAACTGGAGCGGTAGCTCAGTGGTGTGGAGTGCTTGCTGATCTTGCAGAGGACACAGATTTGGCTTCCAATATCCAGATCAGTCAGCTTACAACTACCTGTCACCCCAGCTACAGGGGTCTGTGACCTCCACAGGTATCACATCTGTGTAAACACACAAACACACACACACACATAAAATAAACCTCAGCCAGGTGTGCTGACACAAGCTTTTAACTCCAGCATGTGGGAGGGCAGAGGTGAGTAGATGTATATAAGTTTGAGGCCATCCTGTCTACATAGCTCAAAAGAAACCAATCAAACCTCTGGGCCAATGGCATGCTTCAGCAGGTAAAGGTTCCTGCTACCAAGTCCAATGACTCAAGTTTGATTCCCAGAACCCCGTGGTGGAAGAAGTGACTCCGGTAAGTTGTTCTTTGACCTCTACATGAGTGCTGTGACATGTGACTCCCAATAAAGAACTAAATAAATGTAATGAAAGATTCTAAAAAATAAACAATTGAACACAGCAATTCCAGTGCTAGGTACAGAGCCGAGAGGGATGAAACACCGTCCCGACAGCCTTGTCCCCAGTGCTCACAGCATCACAGATCCAGGAGCTGTGAACATCAGTCCAAATGCCTGTCAAGTGATGAGTGCACAAACGCAGGGCACGGCCATATCCGGATGCCATCCACAAGACAGCAAGGAAGCCCTGGCTCTGCCCAGCGCAGGGGCACTTCAGAGCACTGTCATACAGTGCATGGCTCGGTGGATGGAAAGATCCAGAAGAGGCAAAGTTATAGAGACAGAAAGCCAGTTGTTTGCTGGTTAAGGCCAGAACAATGGAAAGTAAGGGAATTGCAACATATCACACACTCCAGAGGCTGTGTGAAAAAAAAAGTTCTAAAATTGAGCATGGTGACAGGTGTGCATTTTAAGATGTGTAAGTTGTTTGGCATGTGAACAACAGCTCAATCTAGCTGTATTCTTTTTTAAGATTTATTTATTCACAGTGTATACAGTGCTTTGCCTGCGTGTTTGCCTGCACCCCAGAAGAGATCACCAGATCTCATTATAGATGGTTGTGAGCCACCAATGTGGTTGCTGGGAATTGAACTCAGGACCTCTGGAAGAGCAGCTGGTGCTCTTAACCTCTGAACCATCTCAAGCTGTATTTTTTTAAGAAGTGGGTATTTAGAAACTTCTGTAAGTAGTGCTAATTCCATTTTAGAATGAGGCTCAGAGGCTGGGTTGTGGCTCAATGGGTAGGCTGTTGTGCCCAGGACCTGGTTGGGCGCTATCCCCAGCACCATGTGAAACTAGGTATAACAGAGCATACATTAATCTCTGCACTCCAGAAGTGGGGATAGAAGGACAAATGCAAGGTTGTCCTTAGCTACCTGGTGAGTTCAAAGCCAGAGGAAATACATCAACCTTTTTTAAAAGATAAAAAAAAAAAGAAAAGAAAAAGAAAACAGAATAGAAAAAGACTCAAAGCAACTTGCCCAATGTGACATGCCCAAAGCTAGTAGATTCAGGACCTGACTTAGATTTTTTTTTTAAGTTTATTATATTCATTTATCTGTGTGGGCGTGTTCATACATGGGCACACACGCCACGGCGCATATGTGGAGGTCAGGAGACAACTTGCAGGAGCTGGTGAGGTGTTCCAGGAATTGAACTCAGGCTGTCAGGCATGGTAGCAGGCACCCTATCCTTTCAGGCAAAACCTCAAGTGTAGGGCTCTTCTCTGAAGTTTCCCTACGGCCAACATCAGATTCATGGGAGACCACACCTGCCCTTGAATGTCCTAGAAGAGTCAGGCATGGTAGCTCATGATCCCAATCCTGACACCAGAGAGTACTGGAGGATTACAGCAAGCCTGGGCACCAGAGTGAGCTCAAGCCTGGGCGCCAGAGTGAGCTCAATACCAGTCTAGCGCTCACGGAGAACTTGAGACCAACCTGGACTATACGGAGAGACACTGTGTATACATATGGTGGGGAGAACCTTTACTACCCCTACCAGAGATTCCACAAAGGACGTTCTACCTGCTGTCTAGTCTAAACACACCCTATTTACACAAGGATGGTATATAAGGAGACTGAAGATCAGGACCAAGGCCATAGAAGACAAGCACCAGAAGAGAGCCCACAGTCCTAGCCAATGTTGAAGCCTTGTCTAGTGAAGCTTGGAGAACAGGGCAGATGAAACACAGCTGACTCCAAGCCATGAGTTCATGACTGACTTTAGTGCCCCAACCTCATATTTGGGGCTCTTGGTAAGATGATATCTGAGGGTACGCTTGGGGTACGACTCTTGGGCATTTTCCCAGACCCTGAGCAGCACTGAAATAAGGCACGCCCCTCTTCAAGCCTGCCACTAACCCCACACGACCGGCTGGAGAGTTAAGGGGCAACGGGCTTTGGGTATGCATAGCCTGGTCATCCCACAGTCTTTGGCAGATGTTGAGGATCTATGAGAGGCCTGTGACGTAAGTGTCAATTTTATACTGTCAGCAAATCCTGTTGGCTACTTGTCCCACCTCAGGAAGAAGGAAGCAAAGGACAGGGCACCCACTCTCCAAACAGAAGAGATGCTGGGTGAGGTGTGGAATCAAGAGGCTGATTCTGGGCTCCCTGTTTTGTACTGATTGGCAGGAGGTGAAGGCCTGTCTCTGACATCCCAGGAAGGCTTCCCCTCATCCTGTCTAGAGCTCTCAGCCAGGACATCCTGGTTTGAAGGAAGACCCTCTGCTGTGCCCTTTGCTTGACCATCATGGCACAGCAAGATGGCAGTGCCTTGCCTTGGCACTTCAGAGTACAAAACCACCAGGCCATCTCCCTGGACAAATGAAGACCAGAAAACGAGTGACCAGATTCAGCCAAACCACCCAGAAGTCAAGCAGCCAGGCTGGGAGAGCAGCCCACTGGGTCTGGTCAGGGACCCGGCCAGGATGCCTGTGTGTGTCCAGAGAAGAGACAGGAAGAGATCATGCTGAGGAGCTGCCAGGCCTGCCAGCTCTACCAGACCATCATGCACTGCAGGGCACTGGGGGAGAGGCGGGAGACTGTAAGAGGGCACAGCTGAGATCCAAGTAAGCAGAGGGCAAAGGCTTGTCTACACTCACTCACGGGGGAAGGGCCGCCATACTCCAGAGCCTTCCTGCCAAATTCACTCCTGCCTCACCCACGCCTTCCAGCTCTAAACTTCTTTCTCTTCAACATCCTCCTTTCTATAGCGATCATGGAAGTGTTTTACTGCTTCATCTGCACAGTCTCTAATATCCCCCAGGATCTAGGTAAATATTAATACATTAAATCTTCATGGCAACCTTATGTGTTTCAAACTACTGTATTTCCACTTTTACATATAAGAAAACTGGAGTATTGAAATAAGTGAGTCAGCCGGGTGTGGTTGCACACGCCTGTAATCCCAGTACTCAGGGAGGCACAGGCAGGTGGACCTCTGTGAGTTCGAGGCTAGCCTGGTCTACAAAGTGAGTCCAGGACAACCAGAGCTACACAGAGGAACCCTGTCTCAAAAAACGAAGGGAAAAGAAATGTTAGTCAAAGTCACACACACACATATACAAACACACACATACTCGACAAAACACTGGAGAACCTGGAATTTGCACACAGACCATCTTCCCAAGCACCTGCCTAACTTGGAGATCGCTTGGGCCACTGGGTCCATTCATACCCAAGATGGCAAGGAATCCCATGGCTTCCAGGAGTCATGGGGGGGGAGGAAGGAAGGAAGGAAGGAAGGAAGGAAGGAAGGAAGGAAGGAAGG
>NW_026596443.1:2903724-2931249 GCF_907164565.1 Psammomys obesus | reverse complement strand
AGGAAGGAAGGAAGGAAGGAAGGAAGGAAGGAAGGAAGGAAGGAAGGAAGGAAGGAAGGATGCTAGCGCTAGGAGCCCCATGCTGGAGGGAGGGCCAGGGGCCAGGCTGCAATCTGTCCCTGGCAGCCATCTACTCTGAAGTCCGAGCTGAAGGCAGGCTTGAAGCTAGCAGCCTCAACCAGAGAGACACTCCTCTTGATGGCTTCTTGGTCTTTCTGGCCTGAGCTGGTGGCCGTCCCTTCCAGGGTCAGGTGACAACGCTGACTGCTCCTAATGAACTAAGCAAGCTCAGTAGATGGCCTCCTGTGGGTGCCCAACTGGCAGATTCACTAACCACTAGTGATTCCGCAACCATTGCCTTCCTTCTACCTCACACAAGCCCTTCCTGCTGGAGTCTAACCCTGTTAGCACACAGAAAACACATCTGCCTCCAAACACACCCATGTTAAGTTCTAGGGCATTATCCTATGAGCCACACAAATCAAAAGTTGGTAGGTGCCATGGGTCCAAGAATGTCATTTCAGCAGAGGGAGGTGGCAAGACCTATCCTCCCCTGGCCCCTCTCTAACTTCAGGACAGATGGGGAAAATGCAGAGGTGGCATGACAAAGGCAAAAAAGAAGCCATTCTCTGCCTCTCCTGACCTGCCAAGGCCTGCACATCTGTCCCTGGGCTTGGGGCTCAGGTGAGGAAGCCTGCCTTTCTGTGCCCTCTGCAGGCAGCTCATCTGGCCATCTGCTGGCAGGCCTTTCCACAAAAAGCCTCAAATCCCATCTCTCTAGGGGGCTAGAAGCTGGGGAGGCATCAGCTTATAATAAAGGGAATATGTTAGGGGAGAGGGCTGCTGGGAGGACGTGTGGGCCCGACCAGGCCATCTCAGGATTCATCAGACACACAAAAGGCTCTTCACCACGGGGAGCTCAGAGTTGCTCAGTCCCCAGCTCCACACTCCCCGTCCCAGCCCAAGTCCTACCGTCCTTCGCCGCTGGGCAAATATTGACTTTCTTTCACTCGGCTGGCCAGTGGAACTGAGCAAAGCGCTGGCTGCTGTCTCTTTCCTCGGGAGGCAGGGCAGGCTGTCAGCCTGTCAGCCCAGAGCAGCAGCCATCCCAGATGGGTCAAAAAAGCAAAGCCTGTCTTGGAATCAGATGTCTGTCCTTTAGCCTTTGCTTTCTCCCCAACCTGTGGGCACCTCCGCTCCCTACTTCCAAGCCTATGTGGGTTTGTTCTCATGATCAGGGTTGAGAGGAGAGGGACAGGGTGGCTGAGGTGGCTACAGAGCTATAGCCTGACACGGAGGAACTTTGTGCTAGCTCTGTATTTGTCTAAGGACTCAACGTTCTCATCAGCAAAATGGGGCGGTAAGACTGGGAGAACCCAGTGTCTGGGTGAGGAGGTCCCTACTTCCTGCCATCAGAGCACTCTACCTTGTGCTCTGATCCTAGAAGTGGAAAGCAGCTGTCTTATGTTCAGCGAGGAAGATGGAAAAGCATCAGATTGAGAGCCCCAAAGTGCTGACTCAGCGCCATCCTGTTTCTACCCTCTGTGTGATACTCTGAGTCTGTCCCCCTACAATCAGGATTAAGGGAATAAATGGAGACGGCTCCAAGGCCCATCTGGACACCTCTGTTCTGAGGTCCCCTTACCCAATAACCCCCAGCAGGCTGCAATGTCCTGGCTCTGTCTGCATTTCCTCAAAGGCCTCACTTCTCAGCCTTTCCTCACAGGGAGCTTAGAATGGGAGGCTACCACACCTGCTTCTCTGCCTCTGCTCCCCTCACTGACAGCTTCATTAAGACGGCCACCCCATGGCTGAGCTTCCCGCCGCACCCCCACTACATGCCAGGCCATGTGACCAGCGCATGCACCCTCCAGAATGCAGAGCAGGAGGACAACACAGGAAACACAGCACTCTCTTGGATGCCTGTGCATGGCGGCAGCTGCCAGAGAAACCCAGGCAGCACCCACAATCACACCAGGAACACCTCAGATTCCAAGAGTTTTCCATAAATTACCCCCATGTGATCTTCTTAAGAACTCTAAAAGGCAAGGAACATGATGTCCATTTCACAGATTAGACAAATGAGACTCAGAGACGTAAAAGAACTGGCCTGAATTTACAGTTACTAAGGAATGTACCAAGACAGGAACCTCTGCTCTTAACCCTCGGGGCTCCTTTTGGGCATTGTCATTACCTCTCCCAGACAGGCTGAGTCATGAGATGGACACCAAGGGACAGTGAACAACTGATGCCTGAATGATCATAGTAAATTTCCCAACAGCCAACAGGGCCAGCAGCGATCCTTCTAGGCTGGCCTTCCACCTCACGGAGGCGGAGAGCCAGAGAGGATGTTAATTGACCTGAGCTCACACAGCAGGTCTTGATAAACCCTGACCCTCCTCCCCTCTCCATCACACCAGCACACATGGTCTGGTGCAGTCCCAGGATCCCAAGAGTCCCCCTGAGGTTCAGCTGGTCTCTTTGCTCTGCTACTGGCCACATACTTCAAAGACATCCAGCCTCATCCCTCTCTAGTCATCTGGTTGGTTTGTTCCTGGGTGAAGGCTGAAGGCCATTTTGTCATAACCACAGAAGGGACCAGAAGTGGCAGCAGACGAGGAAGGCAGAACTGAGGAAACTTAGGTGTGAGAGTGTAAGAAAGCCAGTCAGTATCTCCTCCCTATGATGTTCCTACTAGACAGCATATGGTGGCCAGAGGGACAGGGACAGAGGCAGTAGCTGCTTCCACACCTCAGGGAAGCTTTGGGCCCCTTGGGGTTGAGGATATTGCAAGTCCCAAGCCCTCCTTCTGCCCCCGATGGCCACTCCTCCCCGCTGCCCCACTGCCAATTTGCCAAGAGCTGTGAGTGATGCTATGAATAATGGCGTGGCTCTTCCGGCTCTTCCGGGATCCACGCCATATTAAGCTCTTCCCGTGTTTCGTCTTTAATCTCCACAGGAACACTAGAACACCACTGCCTTTATCACTATGTTTTGACAATGAAGTCACTGAAGCTCAGAGATATAAAGGCACTCACTCAAGGTCACTGGCAAGTAACCAGCACAATGGGGGCTCCTGGGGTGGTACTCCAGGGCTGTGTGGATCCTGGGAAAGGCTTCTACTTCTCGGAGCATGTCTCAAGACATCTCGGGATAGAAGCATGGGAGAGGCCACGCACTGGCAGTCCCAGGGCCATCTGCACCCATCGAATACCCTCCTGGTACTTAGGAACCATCCCTGACCTCCAGCCACAAGTCTTCAGAGAAGGATGGGTTCTGGGGCATTCTCCAGCTTGACCTTCTTCATATACAGGTCAGGAAGACAAGAGAGGGGATTGCCCAAGGTCACCTAGGAGCACACAGATGGGAAGCAGAGCCTGTAAAGTCAGCCTGACTCTCTTGTCTTCAGCCGGGGGTCTTCCTTCAGTGCCTGAGACCTGGTGCCAGGCTAGAGACTCATCTCAAATGAAGTCCCAACAGGTTCTCCCCAAGGAGGACCTCAATGAGATGTCACGCAGGCAGTGCAGGCTGTGCAGGCTGTGCAACGGGCTGGTATAGTTCACACTGGAGATCTTTCCAGGCAGGGAGGATTCTGGAGGTGGCCGGACTGCGTGACCTTGAGAGGCCTCTGACTCTCCTATCTACTCCAGCTTATGCCCTGTGCAGAGGCTAAGCAGTTCTGGGCTGACACTGGCCTGCCTCCATCCCAGACTCTGGGAGGAGCAGTGATAGAGGACCAGCCTGTAGGCCTCAATCCACTTGGAGGGTTAAAGAACTACATACCTGGAGTCTAGTCCTCTGTACCCTGCCTCCTCTTCCCCTTCCATTGGGACAGCAGGTGTCAGGCTCAGGGAGACCTCAGACCCTAAAATCCCCTATGTCCCAAAGCCCCATTTCTAGATCAAGAGACGAAGGCCCAGAGAGGTAAATGAGCTCCTCAAGGTCAGCAAACAGGTCGGAATGAAAGCTTTCTGAACCCCACTGGGGTTCTGGGTTCAGAGTTCCACATCGACACCCTCCTCCCTCCTAAGTGTGCACAGGGCTCTCTGCAGAGGCCAAGAATGAAAGGCAGAGAATTCCCAGCCAGCTTGGCAGGCATACCCATGGGTTCATTCACCGGAACGCCTTCCTCTCTCTCCCCTACATCATTCCCATTCCCGTGTGCATCACACTGAGACTCCCTGGGGTACACATTTGCCCAAGGTCACACAGCAATCCCAGAAGAGCACTCCTGCTCACTCTCCCATTCTCCCGGCGCCCCTCCTGGGTCCGTGGCTGCTTGCCAGGATCCTTGAGAACCCTGATTCCTCCGATGCACAAAGCCATGGCACTGGTTGGAGGATGAAAAAGTTCTGGGGAGAGAACGGGCAGCGAACACGACCGACCAGATTCTGGTCTGATGAGGGGTGCAAAGGACAGCGAGTCCTGCATCCTGCAGAGTGCCAGCACCGCCACTGCGCTCCACTCTGCGCCAGGGGGCTCCAGAGCTCCGCGCACGTGGGTTCCTCCAACTCATCCTCACTGCGGCGGGGGCGAGCAGAGTCCCCCGCGCCCTGCCCTCGCGTCTCACCGCACACCCACTCCATCCGCCCCCCGGGGCGCCTCTTCCCAAGGTTTCTGAAGCTGTGAGTGCCCCAGCTCCCTAGCTAGCTCCCTGTCCCAGGATGTGCTATCCTAGGCGCAGCGCTAGAATAGGTCGAGGTAGAGGGGTTCCTGGGATATTGAGGACATCTCCCCCGGGACAAACTAGTGGATTTCCGGAGCCAGACCTCACCAGGGGCTGGTCCTGCGCTTAGTTTAAACCTCAGCAAGTGCCAAGCCCAGAAAGTCACGGTCTCACTTGGTGACCCAGCTACCCCAGGGTCCAGCACCAGGCCCTGGGAAGCTGCTGCTGTCCTGGGTGTGGCCTCACTTGGGACTGCAGGGCATGGGGTGCCCTCGCACGGTGGCTCCTGCCTGCGCTCGCTCTTACCGGAGGACGTCCTGGGAGCCGGTCAGCGTGGGCTGGTGGAGAAGGCAGCGGGAGTCTGCCGCTGAAGTCCAGTCCCCTCTTCCCACTCCCGCACCGGCCAGCGCTGCGGCTCTTCTCCCGCTCCCTCGCTCGCTCGCTCGCCCGCTTGCGCGCTCTGCAGTAGTAACAACCTGATCCGCTTCCCCCGCCCGCCAATTGAGATGCTCCTCACATCCGCTTGCACACGCGCGTGCGGCCCCTCTGAGGCGATCCCCGATCCGGATCCCGGATCCCGGGAAGCAGGGACCTGGCCCGGCACCCCACGCCCCCTTCTTCAGCCAGGACAGCCCGCTGAGGGTGCAGAGGAGAGAGGAGGGGCTGCCCCCGATGGCGCTGCCTGGAATCGCCGGGCAGAGGGCTTGACCGCATGCGGACGGTTAGAAGTTGCAGGCGGGGCAGCTGAGACCCAGGAACCGCTTGGGGCTCCCCCTGGCTCTGCGGAGAATCCCCCGCCGCCCGCGCAGTGCCCTCCTACGACACTCCCCCACCCGCCCCGCCACGCAAGCTTTTCCGAGCTGCTCTTTGCTCAAGAGTGGCTGGGGGAGGGGAGGGGGTACCTCCGCCGGCGGGAACCGGGAGCCGGGAGCCGCAGGGGAGAGGGGAGAGGAGTGACGTTCTTCAGGGACACTGATTAAGGTTTTCCCGAGTCAGAGAGAAAAGAAAGGGAGGAGGAACAGAAGGCAGACACCAAAGGGAGGAAAGGAGGGCGGGTGGTCCGGGGGGCACTGCACCACGGCTCCGGAGGGTGGAGTCACGGCAGGGCGCGGGGTCTTCCCACAGGTAGGGGAAGAAGGATGCAGAAGAGGAAAAGCTATCCGCAAAAGGTGTGTATCCTGCAGCCCTGCTTGCCCCAAATCTTGCTTTCTTCCTCTAGAACAAGGAAGGGTTTCCACAATTGAGTGGGGACCCTGTAGGGAGTGGCAGGGAGGCTTGGAATCATGGTGCCCCCTCATCCCTTGGGCTTCATCCTAAATCTCTAACACCCCTGCTGCTAAGCCCTCAGGAGCTCAGTCCCCCAGTGAAGTGTCAGGCTAACCCAGCCCAGCCCACCCGTCCAGCTTGCTCCACCCTCTGCGGCAGCACCTTGCTCTTCCTTTCCCTCCCATTCTGTAGACTCAGACACAGGAATCAAGTTCAGGACCTGACACAGGAAGTGATCCTGTGAGTGTGCGTTTGGGGAGAGGAGAAGAGATCTGTCTTAGGCTTTCCAGGGTTTCCCACAGGCATACCTGGGGGAGACAGGAAATTCCCAGTCTACCATCAACTTCTTCCTCCCCTCCCTGTCCCATCGGAGCTGCAATGCTCCACAGCATGGCTCCCGGATCCCAGATCCACAGCCGGAGGTAGAGCTAGTACCTCCTTTTGGAATGGCTGCTGCTTGTTGAAGGCCCCTAGGCTACAGAAAAGCTGGTTTGGGGGATTCCATGCAGCATGCCTGATGGGGGACGTTCCTGGACACCTGGCAGGGGCTGCACATGGTGCTGGGAAGATGGCATATACAGAGTACTAGGAGTCTTCCCATACCTGTGCCCACCCATGCCACACAGAGAGTGAGAACTGCCCCGAAGTGTGAGTGGGCAGGCTGAAGAAGTGTGAGGGGAAGCCCCTTCCGATACCCCTCCCCCCAATGAAGAAGGCTCAGCAGGTTGCACTCAGGTTAGACTACAGGATTTCCGTTAACTAAGCATCCTGCCTTAGGAGAACCCATGCCTTCATGATGGGAATGGATAAATGGCGGTACTCAGGGATGGATAAAATGACACTACTGCATGACTCAAGAGGCGCCTTGAGTGTAATTCAAAACTGCTGCCATGCAATGGGGTCGAAGGCAGAGATGAAGCCCATCTGTAAAGCTATGTCCACACTTTCTAGACTGCCTCTGTGTGCCTGTCACTTCCTGGCGTAGAGCTACATGGAATTCCATTAGTGTGTGAAAGGATCGGGTGGTGTCTATGCAGACAGGGTAGGTCCTTTGAGAAAAGCATCTACAGCTGGCTGCATTCCCTGACAGGGTGGTAACACCAAGCCTCAGAGCCTTGATCTCTTCATCCATGCAAACATCATAGGAGGTTTCAGGGCCTGGCTGGGATATTTCTTTGTGCCATGAAGAAACAGGTCCCCTAAAACATGGGTGCCTCAACCAAGGAATCATGGTGGCCCAGAGCTGGGCCCTGTGATTCTGGATGCTAGCCTTTCCCTAGAACATACCTCTGCCTTCCCCCTCGTCCCCAGGTGCTCCTTCCATGCAGTTGTCCTATTTGTCTTCTTCAAGCTTTCTGCACCAGTCTCCAGGTGCTGTCTCTTCCCAATCTCCAGTTTCAGCTGGTTCTGTCCTTGCCCACATCCCAGCCCTCGGCTGTCTACACTTCCCTGCAGGACCTGAGAAGGCTATGCCCTGCCCTGTCCCAGGACCTTTGCACATGCTGTTCTCACAGAGCAGGGCACTGTCCTCTTTCCCCTCACATCTTACCACGTCGGCCCCACCCCCAGCACTGCTAGCCCCTCCCCTTGTCCCTTCTTGTTCCCATCCTCAATACTCCAACTGTAATTTCCATGAGGGGCCTTCCTGTTGGGTCTAGCCGCCAAGAACACGGGAAAGCAAGTATGCCACGAGGCTAGGTATTCGCAAATGCCAAGACTGCCACAAGTTAATGATGGGACTTGACAATGCAACCACTCGGAGCACAGGAGTTTAACTATAAAATAGGGTTATCATCCTGAGGCTTAAGGGGTTGGTGGGTGTAAGGGCACTAAGGCAAGCTGTCTAGGGTCTCACTTCCGCTGATGAAGGCATTAAGCTTTCCACTGCTTTCAGCGTCTCCCTAGGACACAAACTTCTCATCTGCATCTCTCCCCTGCCATCACACCTCAGTTAGTGGCTTTTGAGCCCCTAACTTCTGCTCTAGATTTCCTGGGGAAAGCCAACGACAGCCAGTACCAGCTCTTCCCCTCTTCACCTGGCTTCGCCTCTTCAAGGCTGCGACCAATTCTCTGGGTTCACCCTGAGTTAGCCTCAAACCAACCCAGCTCCAAGCCGTGGTCGCATTCCTTGGCTGACTCAGGAGTGGCCAAGAAAGTTTCTTGCCTCCTTCAAAATAAGGTCCACATATTATGGACAAAGTGTCTCTCCCCTTCCAGCGCAGTGAGATGGCAGCTCTAAGCCCCTCCCCAATAGACAGGGTTGCTGCTGGCTCTTTGCGTTGAAGCCACACACCCCTGTCTTTATTTCCAGAGCTCCTTGATGGAATGGGGGTCAGGGAATCACACACAGAAGGGGTGCCCTGAAACCCACTCTGCATTCTCCCTGTTGCTACCGGGGTGTGCGTTTCCTGTCCGTGTCACCTGAGCGGGCAGCTCCTCCCCCAGGCTTTACTCCAGGAGCACAGCACAGCTGGTTCCCTGCAAGTAGCTTGAAACTGCTGCTTGCACAGTGCAGAGAAACCCTGCTGGAAGTCCCCCCAGGCTTCTCCTGAGCGAGAAGATGACAAAGGTGTGAGAGCACACTGAGTGGGTATATGATCGCGCTTCACTTTGACCCAGCCCCTCCTCACTCACTGTCCAGATGAAATAACAGTTCCATTGCTTCCCTTCCAAAGACACGGCAATTAAGATTTCTTCAGAGAGTATTAATTCCTGCAGGTGCCACTGCGACCCTCATACTGACAGAGACCCTTTCCTGCTCCATGTTGCCCCTCCTTCCACCCATCCTGAGCCATCAGAGCAGGAGCCCCCAGACCCAGGAGCACCCAGGCTTCACAGGTGGGAAAACTGAAGCTCTGGAAAAGAAAAGGACTTGCCCCAGTCTCCAGAGCCAGAGCCCAAGGTATTCAAGCCCTGATCTGTGGGTTCTGACAGCTACCCACCTCCTGGGGAGAGAGAGGAGGGTCCAAGACCATACCACCAGTTTTATTATCTTCCTGTCACAGCTCCAGTTCCAGCTGTGCGCAAAGGCAGCCTCTTCATTTCTCCCCAAGGAGAGCTTTTCCTAGACATGAGTAGCAACTCCCAGGCCAACTATGAAGAATACATGTTTGGCAGAGGGGCCTTGAAGACGGAAAGAAAATTGAAGCTGTATACTGAGTCTCTCTCCAGAGAATTCAAGAAGCCAAGATAACAGCCTCCCACAGTTGTGGGAGGAAGGTACCTCCCTGAAGGTACAACACTCCAGGTAAGCCTGCCCACCTGAGGGGGAGCGTGCTCACACATGGTGACCGCTATTGCCACCTACTGGCCAGAGCACACACAGCCTGTCCATTCCTTCCGGTGCAGTTGGGTTTTTCCTGCAGAGAAAAAGAGAATGCAGCCTGGAACTTTCTGCCCCACATTCCTCGGATAAGCATTCCCGAGGATGCAGTATGTGTCACATACTCTACTAGGCCTGGGAATGACATGCTGGAGGTCACAGCCCTAGCTAGCAGAGAGAGGCACAAGAGCTGCAAGGAGAGGCAAGTAAGCAGTCCGTGGGTACTGAGTGGCTGGGGCCTCAGTGGGGCCAGCTCTGAAGAAAACTCCCAAGGCAGCTTCCTCTCACTGGCACCGGGAGTCCACCTTCTGCTCTGATCCCAGTGAAAAGGCAGCGACTCCCAGCCTCGTGTGCAAGCAGAAGGCATGAGCAGGGTGGGCAGGAGTGATGGGGAACAGAATGAAACTCAGGCATTGTCAGGGGGCCTTGGAGGTCAGGCTGTGAGCAAGGAGGCGCTGTAGAAGGACAGGTTTGAAGGCGGGGCAGCCAGGGAACCCCAAACAGAACAGAGCCTGTACTGCTAAGGTACAGACAAGCTGACGCGGTGGCTCGTGGCAGTGCAGTGCAAGTAGAAAGGCAGGCGTGAGCTAGCATGACTAGAAGGCTTCCTGCTGGAGAAACTGCATTGGAAAGCAAGGAAGAGACGGGTATCCAAGGTGAGTATGTCACAGAGCCATCGTGGAGTCTATCACCAGAGTGCAGGGAGGCTGTGGAGTGTGAGTTTGGTTTGGTTTAGAAGCCTGGACTGCATTCAGGGGGAAACACCCGCCAGCACTTAGACATGCAGGTGTGGGGTCCAGACAGAAGCTCCGGACAGGAGACCTGCCTTTGGAAATCACCTACTCTTAAATCACAGAAGGAAACCCATGCCTGGAACTGAATTCTGTTCTGGGTCACTGGGCTCAAGTTCTGGCCAATTCTCTTTCCCACCTTTGAGTTTGGATTCTTAAGCCAGCAGTGCAAGCTGGTCCATCCCCAGTGCAGAATTTCCTTGTCTTTTTGCATCTACGGTTTGCTGTCTCAATGGCATCACTCTAACTGGGAAACAGACAGACAAACACACACCCTGTCCCACATGAACCCAGCCAATGGGCTACTTTCTGGTGATGAAGGCCCTCCCCAGAGCCCACCTGATTACTCAGCACCCATGCCTCTGGCCCCAGCACTGTCCCCAATCTCTCACAACATCTGCACTCCCACCCGGCCCACGCCTCTGAACTGCTCCTGATTCAGTTGCCAGCCAGAGCTCCTCACTCCTGCCCTCAGCACCCAGGCCTCATGAACTTCCTTCTCATCTGACCTTCACCACTCTCCAAGGGCTTTGCTGTGGCACTGTGGGTTCTTTGCTGTTACCCCACTCACTCAGCACAGCATAGACACCCGGTAAACACTTCATCACCTTTGACTGCTGACTTTGTATCAGCAAAAAACTGGGACTATGGGCTACTCTCTCCTAAGAAACGAGGAAGAGGGAATTAACATATGTCCAACCCCACTTCATATAAGCACTGGACAAAACAGGGGCCCAGAATCTAGAACAGAGGTGGGGCCTCATTTCTGGACATTGCTCTAGGTGAGCCATGCTGTGTCACTCTGTCACCATGGCGATCAGTGGCAGTGAAGTGGAGGTCCTGGGCTGGGAGGCAGGGGACCTGGGAGCTGGCATGTCACTGGCTCTGACTTGCTGGGAAACCTTCTCTCGTTCGTTCTCTCTCTGGGTCACACCTGAGCCTGTGTCTTTATCAGAAGGGTCAATGCACAGTAGCAAGATGGCCACTGGGGCTTCCGGGCATTAAGAGCCTGCTTTTAGCCAGCCTCTTCTCACTCCAGCCTCAAAATGGGGAAATTAATTGAGCGCTCATGCTTCTCCTCTCGCCCAGCCACTGCCGAGCTCACTGGGAAATTAGGGTGACATTGGTGCAAATAATTGAGTGTCTTTCCCAAAATGGTCTTCAGGCCCCGTTGCTTTAGCTGCTGCTTAAATAGATGAGCTAATTAAGTTAACTAATTGCTCCCAAGGTCTAATATTTTCAGTCACATGACCCAAGAAGATACATTCTCACAGCCTTTCTGCTGTCCACACTCCCCCACTAACAGACCAGCCCCGTGATGTGCGGGAGACAGCCCTCTGCATGCGGGCCAGGTCTTATAGCTGGACCCTTGGCACCAGTGTTCCACCAGTCTCTGCCCACAAAGCCTGCCTCAACTCACCTGCCAGTTCCTCCATCCACTCAGCGGCCTGCCTCAGGAACGAACTGCGCTGCTGAGCCGAGGAGCCAGCGGTGAGCAAAAACAAACAAAATCGTGTCCTCGTGAAGCACTTGGCTTGCCTACAGAGGTGACACCAGCCCCTGACCACACATACACACGCATGCCATCATATCTGTGATGCGACCAGTAATACATTAAAAAAAAAAAAAAAAAAAAAGCATGGGAAAGTGTTACGCAACAAAGTTATCTGGCTGTCCCAGGGAGATGGGGGAAAAGGGGCGAAGGCTTGACCTGACTGAAGGCTGGACAGATAGCAGCTGGACAGCGAGTGAGAAGAACACTGTAGCACATTACCTAGACTTTGTGTAATCCAGGAGAGATGCTATCACAGAGGTTCTCAACCTGTGGGCCACAACCAACCCTTCCACAGGGCTCACCTAAGACCACTGCATATCACATACTTATATTACAATTCATAACAGTAGCTAAACTACAGTTATGAAGTAGCAACAAAAATAATTTTGTGGTTGCAGGTCACCACAACGTGAGAAACTGTACCAAGAGTCCAGCATTAGGAAGGCTGAGAACAGCTGTGAGTCAGGTGACTCAGGATGGAAAGAGCAAGAAGTGACTGGCTGTGAGGGGAGAGAGGAGCAGCATGAAGAGTAGTTTTGGCTGGAGAGATGGTTCAGAGCACATACAGCTCTTCCAGGGGACTGGAGTTAGATTCTCGGCACCCGTCAGGTGGCCGACAACTGCTCTAACTCTAGACTTAGGGGGGTCTCCACATCTGACCTCCGTGGGCACCTTTGCACACACCCACGCCCACACAGACACACGATTCTAACAACAATAAATATTTTTCAGAAATGATCCTTAAGCTTGTGGCTTGTGGCTAGAAGACATGGGAAAAGGTAAACAAGTAAATGCCTATGACAGGAAAAGGACAAGGTCTCGTCCTTGAACAAAGGCCTCCAAACCTCAAGACAAAGGGGCTCCGACTATGACCTACCCACACCAGCCCCCCCTCAACCTGAAGCATACCTGGGATCCCTTCATCCGAGGTATGAAGGAAGCCAAAGGTCTGAGCCCGGGGCAGGGCCCGGAGCTCTCCAGGGCTGTGAAGGGCCCATGAGAATCTGACAGAGGGATATGTCCCAGCACCTGGCCAGTGCTGTCAGCACCAGATCACAGTATGACACTGGGGAGAGAAGTGAGCCTCACACTTAGCCATGTGTGCACTCGTGCATACACACACATAAGCATGCACATTCATCTTCACATGTACACATCCCCACTCCCCCCCACGTGTGTACACACATATGCACGCACATGCAGGAGGTAGGGGAGATAATCACACAGATCCCGTTATCACCTCCTTCGCTGCCTTGAACAGCAGTTACTGGATGACTTCATTAGTGAGTCCGGAGGAAGCCGTGGGCCCCTGTAGAGAGAGCCCTCTGGCTGGGTTTCCCTCAGCATGTTCCCATCCCTTCTTGCCTTGCCTCTGGGCTCTACAACTAGCTCTGCCCCAGCTGAGTGACCTTGGCTAAACTGCCTTCTCCTCCTGCCATAAAGGGACTGGATGCGATGTTCTCTGCGCTCCCTTCCAGCCCCAATAGTCCATGGGTTTGAGTCTCTAAGCTGAGGTACTGTAAGTGGGTGGATGGAAAAGGCATCTCTGCTTTTTTTTTCCCCTGAGTGGAGAAGATTAAGAGGGTGTCTCACATTGAATGGGGCCAGCGATGGGCGTGCATGGGTTTTAAGGGAAGGTTCTCTGAGTGTCGGACACGAGCTAAAGGAGGAAGCTGCTTCCCAGCTTGGACCCCTGCGTGCTGCCCTCCCCCTCCCCAGCCGGATCACCCTACCTAGGTCTCCACCGTTGCCTCCTGAGTTCTGCCTGGGCAGTCCAGAGCTGGGTGGCGGGAAAGCTGGAGCCCCTCCCCTTCTCACACTCTAGGCTTCAGGGCTGTGACAACAGCTGCGGAAGGGGCGAGGAGGCAGCAGTCCGGGTGTGCTGGGAGAGTCCCCTGCTATGCTGGGCAGCCTGCATTTCAGCCGCACTGCATTGCAGTGGTCCAATTTTTTTTTCTTGTTGGTGTTAGTTTTTATCCTAAAAGTCCTCATTTTCTGGGGAAATGTGAAGCCAAATGCTTTCAAAAAGGGGTGGCCAGATTGCCTGGGAACATGTCCACTGCCTCCTCTCAGGGTACCAGCCTGTCAGTGACGAGCCCCTGGACCCTGCTCTTGGCCAGAGGAACATAAAGTGGCTGATTTTTCCCTTCCTAAAGGCCGGGCAGATTGAACAGAAATGTTTGTTGAATTAGAGCACTTCCGAGCTTCTGGGTCCCTGGGGGCCACGCTTGAGCCTCCTCCACACAGAGGTCAGGCTGGGGATGGGCTCAAGGAGAACTGAGCAAAGTCTTTGTCCTAAGGAACCTTTGCAGGGGGCAGCAGGGCCCTCTTCTTGCAGAGTAGCAACACTGCAAGCTGCGGGGACCCTCCTCTCTCCCACTGCCCGGCATACGGATTCTCCACACTCAGCCTCTGTTTGCAGTCCTCAGGTCTCAGGTTCCATGGTCAGGGAATGTCAGGCTCTGCATTTCTTCTTAGAAAGGCAATGATTAAGGGAGAGGGATAAAAATTGGGATATAAAGTGAATAAATTGTAAAAAAAAAAAAAAATTAAAGAAAAGAAAGGCAACAATGGCCAAGCAATGCAACAGAGGCCTGTAATCCCAGTTCCCGGCCAGTTGAAGCACAAGGATCATGAGTTCAAGGCCAGCCTGGGTTATATAGTAGGATTCTATCTCAGAAAGGAAGAAAGGAAGGGAGGGAGGGAGAGAAGGAAAAGGCACTAAGCTGAATCAGTTATGAAAATAAATCCAGAAGAAGGGCTGAATTAAATCAGGAGCAGACCTAGCACTGCTCTTGGCCCTTCTCTTCCATCTCCTCAGAGAAAGGTTTTCAGGAACTCTGTCCTGGAGAGACACCAGGGTCACTTAGCTGACAGACAGAGGGTCGCAGAGACGGCTTAGCCATAGATTGTGGCAACACCACTTGGCTAGATAAGTGAGGATACATGACATTTCCACCTCAGCAAAGGCTCAACAGCTTTGTGTTGGTCCTCAGGTGCCTGAACTGAGGACAGGAGGTGTAAGCACTACACAATCCCCAACTCTCTCCCCACAACCTGGAAGGGCTGGGAGGGCCCCGTCTGCCCTTCTGTGATGTTTAGTCTCTCTCAGGCACAGATGGCTGTAGCTCAGGGGCAGCCAGGGTACAACAGAGCCAATCTGGGAACAACCCAGGGAGGGATACTGCCAGTCGGCCCATCTGCCGAGCAGGTGACAGCTGCTGACATGGAAGTCGGGGTGAGGGACAAGGAGGCTGGTCGACAGGGTCAGGGCTGCTTCCTCTAGGAGCTTACCCGCTGCCCACAGACTCCCTGGGTGCTGCGCCTAGCATGTAGGTCTTCAGTGAAAGCAGCCTGATGCCTGTCTGCAGAAAGAGGCTGCCCCTCATCTCCTACATGTCCATCAAGACAGGCCGGAGCACAAGGTCACTGCAGACTGAAAAGACAGCTCTCCTCCCACTGAGCTCCAGACAAGAGCCTGTAGCGGGATGGGGGTGAATATGAAGGGGAGCACCCTCCACGAAATAGGAAGCCGTATCAGGAAAGCCCAAATTTGGGCCCTAACCATGCTACCTTCTCACTGCTGTGACCTGAGGGAATGTCACTAGCTCGTCAGAGCCTCAGGTTCCTCAAATGTGAACCCATATCTCACAAGGCAGGACTATATGACAAGGCATGCCCTCTGTAAGCAGAGACTGAAACTAGCCCAGGAAAGCAGAGAATGGCAAGAAATCTCTTTCGAGGAGGCCATAACCCACTGGTTCCTAGATATTAAGAGACATTTGAAAAAAAGTCTCCTGGAATTTTCCTTAAGATGTAGATTCCCAGGCTCATTTCCGATTCACTGAGTGAGAGTGAGTTCAGTCTTCCCAGGGGATTCTGAACGGGGAGTCCATGGGCTATATTTTGATAACCATCATCCCAAAAGACAGGAGAGACAGTCCCAAGGCTACTGCCCAGGACTGTGTGGACATAGGCCACACTTGCAAGGAGCAGAATTCTGTCCCTGCTTGCTTTCCCCCAGCTCATCACCCCTGCTATCAAGCATTTTGGTTTTCCCTGCCATGGTCTAACCCACTCTGCCAAGCACTGCCAGATTCTAAAGCTTGTCAGAAGAAATCCAAGGGGAAAAGGGTCCTTAGGGACCACCAAAGTCCTGTGGGCCTTCAGTTCTGAACCCTAAGGCTTAGGGCAGTATCAAGCTAACTGTCCCTCCCCTCCTTTGCATCCCGAAAGGCCACCTGCTGGCCTCACCAACTGCAGATCAGAGGAAGCACCGGGAAGATATGGATGGCTTGGCCTTTCTCCCTGGCTCACTCACGATCACTGTTGGATACAAACTATTTCTTCTTCCCCATACCACCTCCGTCCCTTTGTATAATGCAATGCCTCATAATTACACATGAGGGTTAACTAATTCCCCCACATGCTGTGTCAGGCTATTGATAACATTCCCTCGTGGCTGCCCCGCACCACTCCGCAGCCCCTGAACTGCCTGGCAGGGAGAGCTCAGCCCATGGCCTCAATTTTTCATGCCAATCCCACATCCATCACCAGCCTGCCAGCTCCACGCCGAGCTCCAAGCGGGCAGGTGTTCAAAGAGAACACTCTGCAGGTGCTGGCCTCCTCCAGCACCCTGCTGGAGTGCTTCCTGGAAAATGTAAAATTATTTCTCGGTGCTGGGAACTGAATCCAGAGCCTCACGCTTGCTAAGCAGGTCCTCCACCACTGGGATGTATGTGCAGCCTCTTGAGGGTTTGTGGACACAGAGGGATCTTTGTGCTTTGTAACTAGGGTGGGGCTCAAAAGAGGCCCCGATTTGCTCAAAGTTGACAGCAAAGCTAGTTGCTCTTTCATTAACTCACTTGGCAAACACCTTGGGAATGCTCCAGACACCAAAACGGCATTTGTCACTGGACATAGGATAATAACGAGACGGGGTCTGACCTCACTAAGCTCCCACCCTAGTGGGAGACGCACGTGACCACACCACAGGCAGACACAACCAGGCCCAGGAGGATAAGTCAGTAGGAGGTGGGGCTGAGTGGCTGAAAATATCCTAAGGCACCACCTTCTCTGAGCCAAGAATGTATGCTCCCAATTTATTCAGGCCCATGACAAGTTCACCGTAAGATGTGCTCTGTGTTCCCAAATACAGGCTTTTGGCATGACACAAAGCTTTGTTTGACTGTTGGCTCAGCCTTAACTATCTAAGGTAAAGGCAAGCAGATTAGAAATTCAAAGTTGGGACCATGGAGGTGCACCGAAGGTAAAGGCGCTTGTCATTAAGCCCAGTGACAAGTTTGAACCTCAGAACTCCCAGTATAGAAGGACAGATTCCCAAAAGTTGTCCTCTGAGAGCCACATCAGTGTGTGGTATGTGCATAACCACACACACACACACACACACACACACACACCATTTAAAAAGAATGCTAAGGCTGTCCAAATACTGGGATTACCGTGTGGTGGCACACGCCTTTAATCCCAGCACTTAGGAGACAGAAGCAAGCAGATCTCTGTGAGTTTGAGACCAACCTGATCTACATGGTGAGTTTCAGGACAGACAGTGCTACCTAAAGAAAGCCTGTCTCCAAAAAAAAAAAAAAAAAAAAAACACCAAATAAATAAATTAGAAGAATGTTAAATGAGTGAAAGGCCAGCCTAAGCTTTAGCAGACCCCATCTCAAATAAAATAACAACAAAATGTCTGGCAATGTGAGTAACTGTAATGACAGTGGCAGAGCTTGCCCTTTGCCCATGGAAGGGGACAGCAGCAGCCATAGTAAAGTGCTGTGGGTATCTGTGCTACTGCGCTGAGCTTGGCATTCACACTGCCACAACTCCTCTCGCACTTCCTCTGAATACCAGGATTATAGGTATGTAAAAAAGAACGGTGGCCACGTTAGCTCTACCCACCAATGAGTGGGAAGGATCCTGCAGTGGTCCAAATGAGAAAGGCCCCCATAGGCTCATATATTTGAATGCTTGCCTGCCTGCCGTCACATTCCCCACCATGATGGTCAGGGACCGGCCCTCTCAAACTGTAGGCAAACCCACAATTAAATGCTTTCTTTTAAGAACTTACCTTGGTGTTTCATCACAGCAACAGAACAGTAACATATATGTGTGTGTGTGTGTGTGTGTGTGTGTGTGTGTTTTATAAATAAATATATGTGTGCATATACATATATACACTATATATACACATATGTGTGTGTGTGTGTGTGTGTGTGTGTATGTATTTGGTTTTTTGAGACATGGTTTTTCTGTGTAGCCTTGGCTGTCCTGAAACTCACTCAGGAAGGCGGCCTTGAATTCACTGTGTAGCTGGCCTTTCTGCCTCCTTCCCCCAAGTGCCGAGACTGCAAGTGTGCACCAGTACACCCCGCTTCCTTCTTTCTCCCCTCTTCACCAGTTAAGTGGGTGAAACAGATGGTTTGCCCTGCACACTGTCCCGCGCTCTGTGTCCTGCTCACGATCCGCACTCTGAGCCAGCTGGGCGCTTCCCCTCCCTGCTCAGCTCCTAGTGCTTCCTGCAAACTTGTGGTTAGAGGTAAAGGCTCAAGTGCAGGGAAGTCCAGCCTCATCTAGCCGCTTACTTCTTCATTCACCTCCACACTCAGCACCGCACACCCGGAACAGCACCTGCTGCCAAGCCTCGGCCATTCCTCCTCTCTGCTTGGCTACAGTTAGCCAAGTGGGGCTTAATTTCTTTTTTTCTAGGATGTGGCCCTTCCTCCCCAGTCGTTTCTCAGGTCAGTGCAGACATCCAAACCGTGGCTGCCTATTTCCCTCTATCACTCTTAACTTCTTTTTTTTCTTTTGTACCTAGAGTATCACTTTTAAATAGCATTTTATTACTTATTTGAGTTGTATATATTTTACTCCTCTTCAACCCCCTCCTCCAATTCCTTTCAGATCCACCCCCCCACCAACCCAACTTCATTTCCTCTCTTTGTCTTTAAACCCATCTAGGACAAATTGTGTTATCCAAATACTCTTGGGTGTGGGGCCAATCCTTCCAACATGGTCCACCTACCAGGGGTCACGCCCTAGAAGAAAAATTACTCTCGCTCTCCCAGCAATGCTCCGCAGCTAGCGGCAGGGCTCAGTGCCAACCCCTCATCTTCATGCTGGTGTTTTTGCCTGGCTGGAACTTGTGCAGGTCTTGCTGTCACAAGACCTGAGTTCACACGTGCATCTGTCTTGTCGTGTTTGGGAACCCACCGTTTCATCTGCCTCCTCTTCTGTGGTGGCTCGAGGGTGGTATAGATGCATCATTCAGGGCTAAGCACTCAGCAGTCTCTTATTCTCAACACCTGACCAGTTGTGGGCCTCTACGTTACTTGCCATCTACCGAAGGAAGCAGCTCTCTGATTAGTGCTGAGAGGTAGACTGATGATCAGTGGCACCAATGTTATAGGAACCCACAAAGACAAGAGAGCCCGCTTCTTGCAGGGGCAGAAATTCAGAGGCATAGGTCCCCTCTCAAAGGCTTTCCAGGATTCCAGCTGCCTGACCTCCTCACCCCTGCTGCCTTCAATACACTTTCTAGCAAAACTCCCCAGACAGGCTGAGGTATCTATGCTGTCGCCACAGAGATTAGGCAGGAGTCTCATTTACATAGTTCTAGGGAGTAGCTGGGCAGTGTATGCCAGCTCCCTAAGGATATACTCTTCCACGTTCACATTTTTCCTTTACATCCAACTCGGTAGGAACGGTGAACTCACTCATCATGTGAACTAGGCTTCCCCAAACAGGAGGTGTGAGCACCGGGGAGGGGCGGAGGGAGGGCCTTTCTACTTGCAGAAAGGAAAGGCACCCCATACCTTTTCTAACTGCCCAAGAGGCTTCTGGAGGTTGGGGATTTAGCTGAGGGTTTGCCTAGAAAGCAGCCCTTGGAAAATCTAGCCCCAGGCCCCTTATTCTGGTCCATCCTTAGCTGGGAGGAGGGTGGCTAATCCTAGTCCCACTTAGGTTCCCTGAGAGCATGTGATAGCAGTGGGTTCTAGCTGACTTCGTTGGCCCTGTTTTTGTTTTCCAAACAAGTGCAAACAAATTGTACAGTTACAAACATACGATAAAACACACTAATTTGAGAGCTGGTGGGATGGCTGAGGTTAAGAGCATGTACTGCTCCTCTAGGGGATCGGGGTTTGGTCCCTAACACCCACATCAGACAACCATAACTACCTGTAACTCAAGTTCCAGGGGCTCTAACACACTCTGGCCTCCACAGGCACCTGTACACACATGGTGCACACAAATTTCCACAGTAGACACATACACAAAAATGAATAAGCATAGACATAAATGTGTAGACTTATAAATAGAATATACATACGAATATATACCGTGCGTATATATTAATTTAAGTGTCCAATTAATGAGTAATCGGTAAATGTATAGACACTTTGCCACCACCTCAATCAAGAAGCACAGCATTGCTATCATCCAAACAGCTTTCCCGTGCCTCTCTGACCCTATACACCTCATCCTCATCAGTCCCGGTTACTACTGAATTGTCTTTCCTACCACCGATTCCATTTGCCTGGGTTTGTCTTGCTTTGTTTTTATCTCTTGCTGGAAGTAGTCTCATGTAGCCCAGGCTTGCCCTGAATCCACTACATGTTTAAGTCTGTCCTTGAGCTCCTGGTACTCCTGCCTCTACCTCTGAGGTGCTGGGATTCCAGGTGTGCATCACCATGCCACCTACACTTGCTGTTTGAAACTGCCCTGTAAGTGAATCATACAATCTGCACTCTCCTGAGCTGCTGCCTCGGGCTCAGCATGACTCCTTTGCAATTTATCCACGTTGTTACAGGTAATAGTAGCTCACTGCTTTTCGTTGCTGAATATAGTATGCCTTCGATGGGGCATCAACTAAATTTAAGTTTAAAATAGCTTGAAAGCTATTCATTCATATCCACTCTATTCTTATTCTTCTCACCCACAGTCTCCTAAGAGGCTTCACCACAGTCTAAAAAGTCCTTTTTTCCCTAGAATGAAAGTATAAGAGAGGAAAAGTAGAATAAGAGACTAGCAGCTGAGGGTGTATATGTCGTCAGGTGGGAGAGTCTTTGTCCAGCATTCAGAAAATCCTAGGTTCCATTCTCAGCACTCAGCACCACATAAAACCAGGCATAGCGGTGCACTCCTGGAATCCCAGCACTTGGGAGGTAGAGACAGGAAGATCAGAAATTCAAGGTCATCCTCAACTACATGGTGAGTCCAAAGTCAGCCTGGATTACATCTGACCCTGTCTCAAAGAAGACAGACAGACAGACACACACACACACACACACACACACACACACACCGAGAGAGAGAGAGAGAGAGAGAGAGAGAGAGAGAGAGAAAGGGGGAAGGAGGGAAGGAAAGAGAGAGGGAGGGAGGGAGGAAGGGAGGGGAAGGGAGATAGAGGGAAGAAAGGAGGAGAAAGGGAGAGAGAAGGAATAAGAGCGAGACTGAGACTGTTTGCTGTCATGTCTTATGTAAATATGAGATCAAAGATTATGTCCTGTCTAGACACTCTACAGACATCTCACACCTTTTCAGCATTCTGACATTCTTTCCATGACATCACCAAAAAATAACAACACCTCTTATATGCCAATACTTGGGCTAAATACACTTGACAGGGGTCCTTCCAGAAGACACTTGTTAGGGAGCTGGCAGATGAGCTTATGACTGTGTGTCCACACTGAACCAGAGCCATTCAGAGAAAAGACAGCTTGGGAAATGCATCTCTGCTTCAGAAAGGCCCCAGCCACCCGAGAAGGCTTTGGTGGTGCAATCCCAGAAGGCCAGAGAGAGGGAACATTACCTCAGGAGTGACACCTGATCTCTTCAGTTTCTCCTTTAGGGATTCATTAGGATCCCTGTGGTGGTATTGGTCCTCAAAGTCTCTTCTCTTCCCCAATTGTTCCTCCTCCATCTTGCCCCTCTTCTTAGTTGCTCATGGTACAAAGTGCATATTTTATTATCTGTGGTGTTTATTGAAAAGAATTTTAGGTTCAAAATTGCTCATTTAGGAAGCAGAGAAAATGGGTACCAATTTATTTCATTAAAGAGCCAATGAAATAAGTTTGTCAGCATCTCTCAGTTGAAAAGAGTTACCTAGGTTGTCATGATGCCAAACCACTGATTTAACTTAAATTTCCCTAGTGATCTATCACTTCAGTGTGCTGCCTCAGCAGAATCTAGAGCCAGCCTGCTTGTCAAGATGCTACAGTTCTAAGTACCAGGAAATGTTCCCCATCCAGGAAACTGGGACAAGCTGGCATCTCACACAGCAGTCCTGGCTGCCTCCGGGCCCTTAGGACTCTGAACCCTCCCCATGGCCTGTCATGTGAATAAAGAGAAGGGATTGAGAGCCAACAGTGGAGGTACCTGGGCATGCAGAAGACAACTCTGTGACAACTCTGCATCTCTTGGGCTCTCAGAGAACACCGTGTTCCCATAGTCACGAATCTAACATTGCTTGAATCTCAGCCCACAGTCTTTACCATGAGGTGGGGTGGAGGGCTGTGGGAGTAATTAGAGAGATAAAACCCATCCCAGGTAAAGGGAGTGATTGATTAATAGATGAAGAGAAAGAGAGAAACTGACAGAGAAGACCCAATCCAAAGAAAGGCAATAGCAGAAGCCCACGTTCACTTTCCGGCTGGAGGGAGACAGGAGGCAGTCTGATCAGGACAGGCAGAAGCAGGGGGCATCTGCTTAGGAACTGGAGACACAGAGGTAGCAGTCATGCAATCTTGTGCAAATTTATTAACCATCTACTTAGGAACTGGAGACACACATCACCAAAGAGGCAGCTGAAGGTCAGAACAGGGATATATTCTTAACCTCCCCTCTCCGCAGTGTGGATTTGTGGCCCCAGATTCTCAGCATTCCATTGGCCTGAGAGCTTGGGGAACAAGATTACCTGTGATCGAGCAAAGCCGGGAAGGAAACAGAAGACAAAAGAATAAAGAGCCACACTGATTCTGTCTCCATCTTTGTAAGTGATTTCAGAAATAGGTGGTGATGCTTTATTGTGTAGTGTCCTAGAGAGTCTCTAGCTGGACGCTGAGCAGGTTCCCCAGTCATTTTAGCTGTTCTCCTCACCAGCACTGTCAAAGCCCATCTAGCAGCTGGACAGAAGTGGGTGCAGGGACCCTTCTGGAGGAAGAGAAGAGATGTGATTTGAAGAGCCCTAACAACAGCTACTCACAGTCACAGACACACATGACTGTCTGCTCATATCACTTCCACACTCAGATACACACACAGGAAGCTGCACCAAGCACACAGTATCTGCCTTAAATCTTCCCTTTCATGCAGTCTAACCCCCTGAGGTGTGCTGTGGGAGATAAATGAGTGATATACATGGAATTGCTTTAGAAAGTTTATAACGTATCACTCAAGCAAACACTAAAACATCCTTGAGAGTGTGCTTACATTCTGCATTTAGTTAGGAGTGGAAATTGATAGTGATGTCTGTGGGTAAAATTGCAAGATTTACAAGGCTAGACACTGGGACAATGGGAAGGGAGACTTTTATTTGGGAGGAAGGACCACAACAATGACCATCTGTGGCGTGCTTTTTCCGTGCCAGGCCCTGTGCTGGCCATTTTGTGCAGCAGTGTTAACTCAGTCCTTGGGGAATTTCTGCAAGGCAGATGCTTCTTCACCCATTTTCAAAGGGAAATTGATTAATAAATTTGCACAAGATTGCACGGCTGCTACGGCCCAGAGCTGGGTTTGAGGCTGGAGTCCACCTGACTCCAAGCCCACTGGTCAGGGCATCTCTCACAGAACACGGAAGGCAAAGATGATGGAAAACGTCAGCTTGGGTGTCGATGGCAAAGACACCAAGCAAAGACTAACAAGCCAGGGTATACTGATGGGCTGGGGAGAGGCCTGTGGCACTCAGGTGTGGTATCTCATTCTTGTCTAAGCCCCGGGAATTTGGGGACATGTGGCTGATTCTGAACGTTTGGGCTTCACTTAACAAATTCATTGTCCATCAGTTCCATAAAAGCCATGAAAACAGCAGCTACTAGCACAAAAGGAGATTCTGGGAGTCGCTTCACTAGTCAGTCTCTGGGACTCTTTAAAGAATACGCTGCTTCGAAATCCCCGCCAACGTGTAATTCCTACCTGTACTAGAACTTAGAACCATAGTTGAGTAGAAGAAAGGCATTGACTCTCTCTTTCAGGCAGCCCACCACCAGATCCCAGGCTTCTCAGGCCAGCTGTGACGGAGACTCCACCATCTGTCTGCTGCCGTGTGTCATAGCTGGCGTGGTAAGAGGGCTGAAGACTGCATAGGTTATGGGTCCAGCCAGCAGTGAGGCCACATGCCACCCGAGCATTCAGCAGCACCGCTGTCTTCCCTGGCATGTATTGCCCATGACCATGGGGAAAACGGCTCATCACAAGCCAAGAGGGAAGAGGAGGAGGACCCCAAGGATGCCACAACTAATAGGAGCCAGGGTTCCCAAGTGAGGGGCTTTCAGTGTCTAAGATGATGTTCACTGTTAGATTAGGCCCTCGGCAACTTATGGAGTCCCAGAGGACCCCACCCAAGCTTGGGGAGCAGACGGAAGTAATTAAAACATGCTGCTCTCAGGACCAGGGAACCCAGACTGGGGGCAGGGGCGGCAGGGGCAAGATGAGAGACAGAGGGAGGACTGGGCATCCACCCCTTTAATCTCCATGCAGTACAGTTAGTCTGGCTGGGGATGGTGAGGCTCCGAGGTGCTAAACTGTGGCAGCCCCACCCCAGCCCCGTGCTGCTTTCTCCAAGAATCACGGCCTCCTTCAGTCACTTTACTGTGTAGACAATGGAGGGGAAGGGGAAAAGAGGACACTACATTGAGCACTAAATCAAGATTAATGAAGTCCCTGCGAGGATTAATTACTGTAGTCCCTGAGAGCTGGGAGTCAAATGTGGTCCTGGCCATCCGTAACGTCCAATGCTCGCTCAGAACAGCATGGGTGGGATGTGGCTGTGACTCACCCTCTGCCTACCTACGGTCTGAAGGTGGCTGCAAAGGAAGCAGTGTGCCGAGGAGGCTCCTCCCACAGCCCCGGTCGCCACTCCACACTAAACCCATCCTTCATGTGTCCTCAGCTGCTATGATCAGCATAGGCTGACTAGTCAGGCACAGACATGGCTAACCCCTGATGAGACAAGGGAAACAGCCTGCCAGTGTCCTGTGGATGGCAGGCAACTTCAAACACGGTGCTTCCCGCTCTGGCCTCCCCGCTCTGCATCCCACCTCCACTCCGCTGGCGCTTCCCCGGGATCTGAGGGCTGCTGGGGTCCGGGTGTGTAGCCTGGTCTGTGCTGAGGTACATGAAGCTATTCAGAGGACCAGTCCAGCTGAGTGTAGTTGGTGGCATGCCTGAAATTCCAGCACTCAGGAGACCGAGGCCAGCAGGCTGTGAGTTCCAGGCCAGCTCGTGCTACGTAGTAAGTTCCAAACCAGCCTGGGCTACATAACAAGACTGAGACCAAACAAACAAACAAATAAACAAACATAAGCAGGCCATGCGATGAAGAGCCCGCTGTCAGCTGGCCCAGTGAGCAGCGAGGTCAGTGAAAGAAACAGGTGGTACCCACTGGATCCCAGTAACTTTTATATCATCCTTATGGACGCCCAACCAGTGCGATAAGAGTCCTCTGTTGGGAAACAAAGCCATGGCCCCGCTCCCTCACCTGTAAAAACAACCTGACCGAGGCTTGGGGAATGACTGTGGCCCAGAGCCAGCCATGACCCACTGTGGCTTAAGTCAGATCAAATTGGAGCATGAGTGCTCTGTTTGCCTAGGCCAGGATCACAGCCCCTGATGGCATTAACCAGGGGTATAGGTGGCCAAGTGTGTGTGTCCCTCCCACCCCCACCAAGGCAGATCCACTTTCAGCAGAAGTAAATCAGGTCCTAAGGACTGACCCAGCAAAGATTAGCAAATGAATTGGCAATGGGGGTGGTGGGGGTGGAGGTGTCTGTAACACCCCAGGGAAGCTCTGGGCCACCACACAGCAGACAAGAAAAACAGAAAGGCACTTTTGGCCAGGTGGTGGCGGCATACGCCCTTTAATCCTTGTGAATTCCAGATCTGGGACTAGTCTACAGAGTGAGTTCTAGGACAACCACGGCTACTCAAAGAAACCCTCTGTCTCAGAAAAAGGGAAGAAAGGAAGGGAGGGAGGGAAGGAGGGAAAAGGAGAGAAGGGGAGAGAAGAGAAGGAAAGGGGAGGGGAGGAGAGGTGAGGGAAGGGAATAGAAGGGAATGAAAGGGAGAGGAGAGGACAGGGAAAGGAAAGGGAGAGGACAGGAAAAGGAAAGGAGAAGAGAAAGGCACTTTTGCCCCGGGGCCTTTGTGATTCCGCAGCCCTTCTGCCCCTTTGGTTAGAGAAACACAAGTCTGTGGCCAGAGTCCAGCAGAGCTCCCAGCTGCCGATTGTCCTAGCCTGGAACTAGGACAGGAGCCTCCTCTGCACATACCAGAATGGAAACAGATGGAACTGAACCTGATTTTTCATTCTCTGCTTATGCCTTCAACTAGAATCGGGTGCCCTACCTTAAGAATGTCCCCAGGTCCTCTGCAGAGGACAACACAGATGATCTCTGAATAAAAGTAAAAAGGATGGCTCTGGGGTGGGAACCTGGCTGCTCTGGCACCTGCCACTTCACATGCTGGCAGTCCTGCTTCAGTATGAAGCACTTTACAAAACAGCTGTGGCAAATGCCTGACATCTCAGCTTGAAGGGTGGAGTGGAAGGATCAGAAGTTCAAAGTCATCCTCCGCTACACAGTGAGTTCAAGGCCGGTCTGGCATACATGAGACCCTGCACAGAATAATAAGGGACTGGAAAGTGCCCAGAGCTGGCTAAGAGCACTGTCCTCTCGTTCAGGACCCAAGTTCAGTTCCCAGCACCCACGTCAGGTGCCTCACAACTGCCTGTAACTCCAGCTCCAGAGGATCTGACACCTACAGCCTCCACAGATGTGCGCGTATGTTCCACACTCATACACATAATTTTAAAAAGTAAAACAAATCTTTTTAGAAAGATAAATATAGTAATTTAAATTTTAGAAAAGGATAGAAGTATGTTAGTCATAGAGCATGTTCCTAGAACATGTGCAAGGCTCTGGTTTCACACACCAAAAATCATTTGATTTGTCAAAAATAGTGTTTACCAAAGACTGCTGTGGTGATACACACCTATAATCTCAGCCTGCAAGAGGTCAAGAGTTCAAGGTCAGCCTGGGCAACACAGAAAGAAAGAAAAGGCAAAACAGTGCTTAGCACATAAAGACAATAGCTGAAAATGGTGACTCATGTCTGTAATCCCAAGACATGGGGGGCTGAGAAAGGAGGATTGCCATGAGCTCATGGCTATCCTGGGCTACATAGTGAGTTGCCATGGCCACACAGCAAGACCCTATCCAAAAAAAAAAAAAAAAAAGAGGAAAGAAGAGAAGAGAGAAGAAGAAAGCTAAGAGTCTGAGGATCACCAAGTGCCTTGAGGAAGACTTAGCAGGGACACCACGTATGGGAGTCAGTAGCTACTATAGAAAACAACTGTTGACGTAAAAAGCCAACATTGAAGAGCTCCGCAGGAAAACAGAAAATATAAACAGTACCACATTGTTTTCTAACAATGAAATATAAAGCTTCTGATAAGTGTAGTATTATGGACTAGAGACTCATGTCCCTCCAAAATCTCTGTGTTGCAGACATTGTGTGCGGAGCTAGGATCTTTGGGAAGTAATTAGGTTTAGACAAGGTCATGAAGAGGTCCTTGGGCTAGACTAGCACCCTTCAATGAAAAGACATAAAAGGGCTGGGTGTAGCTCAGTGGCAGAACACTAGCTAGGCACACCCTGGGTTCAATTCCTAGCACACTAAAAAAAAAAAAAAA